>NC_069503.1:813049881-813257381 GCF_027579735.1 Bombina bombina | reverse complement strand
GGGTCCAAAGCATGACAGTGGCAAGCTACTCCTCCTGAAATCTGTTGGTGTTTCAGAATACGTGACTGTCTATAAATATAAAAAAGAAGGAGGCGCCACCATAGTGCACAATCAATATTGCAAAAAATAGGGCCAGCGCACAATGTAAAGTACTTACAGTGTTGAAGGCACTTGAGAAGTGCTACACAGGCTTTCTGGACTCTTAAAGTCATCCAGACAACTTATCCCCGTCTTTTCCAGGCCACTCGAAGTAGGTTGTTGTGAGAGAGACCGGAGCATCCAATCACTCACTTTCCAGCTCCGTAATAACTACCACACATTCCGTGCGCTCTTAGTTCCAGCTGGGGTAGTATACAGTGTATACATTAAACAGTATAGATAAAATCTAAAATGAAGCTCGTGGAAAAAGCCAATGTTATAAAAGACTTTTTTTTTATATTTCAAACAATTTTTTATTGAAGTTTCAAATAAAAGTACAATACATAAATTGCCCACCAACAGTAAATATAATAGAGCATTACATACAATGTTGTTGCATGAAGGTCATTTTATAAGACATGACAAAGAATACCACTCCGCCTCTAAAGTCTAGGACTAGAGAGAGATAAAAGTTGCCCTCTAGGAATGTAAAACAACATGTCAATGTTTAGTGTGTTAGTATGAAAAGGAGAACAACTGTGGAAGATGAGCATATGATAATGACATTGCATGTCCTGTTCTGATGGTTCAAAAGAAAGGTTATGGGCTATATAAAATGGAACTTCAGATTTTGTTTTTTAACATGAAAATGATCACAATATCTATAGTAAGAGTATTTTATACCTTTCTATTGTAATAATATGGGGAGTTAGCTTTTGTGACGGCCATAGGATATAGAGAAGGGGAAGGAAAGCAGCGGGCAAGAGCCGCTCGTGGTATAGAGGGTGATAGAGAGGAGGGGCAGAGCCACCCGCAACAAGATAGAAGAATATCCAAGGGAGATAATAGATAGTGTGAGTAGAGGGGTAGTTATTTCTATTAGTAGGTGTCTGAGGTCAGTGTTAAAAGCCATTTGTTGTATAGGCTAAAACTACATACCATATTATACAGACTAAGTACTCAATCAGGATAGTAACTTGTGTGGTAAAGTAAAGAGGATGCATCTCCTAACACGAATACCTAAGTATAGGTATAGTACCTAGTCAGATCTATACATCTAGTTAAAACAGTGCGAGAAGTTACATCTAATGCTAAGAGACATATTTGTCCCCAAGCAGCCATATAAGCCAGTATTGATATAGTGGGAAGCACATGCCAATAAATTGGGGCAGATTGGTTTTGACCCCCAAGTTTGTAAGCTAGAATAAATCATTAGTATTCTGTTAGAGGAGTAGTTTAGCTAACCAAATGTGACTATGTATAGGGATGGAGGTAAGTAATTCTAGCTAGGTCTTTTAACTCAGGAAAAGGGAGTTGCAAAGTGAGGGAAAGGATACCCAAGTACTAAGAAACTTCAAACTAAGGCTTAGTATAACATGCATGACATGAGAAAATTTGTTAGGCTTGTGAGGTAAGGTAAGATTAGGTCATGATGTAGGGAGCTATCTGCATCTATGAGATCTAGTTAAAGGGCCATAATACCCAAATGTTTAAACACTTGAAAGTGATGCAGCATAGCTGTAAAAAGCTGACTAGAAAATATCTCCTGAACATCTCTATGTAAAAAAGAAAGATATTTTACCTCAAAAGTTCCTCAGTAGCCACCTCCCATTGTAAAGGATTTCTAAGCAGCATTTTAGTGTGTCTGTCCTGGGACAGCTAAGGGGATGAGCCTCGTGAACTCTCATATTATTTCACCAATCAGGTAAAGGAAGCTTACTATGAAATCTCATGAGAGTTAAGTCAAATCTCATGAGATCACAGTAAGAGTTCATGACCTCAGCACTGCTGATGCTGATTGGCTGCTGTTCATTTCTTCATTTTTTTTTTATTTTTACCTGCAGCTGGGAGCAGGTGAAGTATAACATTTTACACAGAACTTACCCTGCTGAGCTGAGGAGATTGTGAGGTAAAATATCTTCCTTTTTTACATCAAGATGCTCAGGTGATATTTTCCTGTCAGCTTTTTACAGTTATACTGCATCAATTTCAAGTGATTTAGCATATGAGTATTATGTCCCTTTAAGTAATGACAACAAACTCAAGTTAATATTGGCGTGATCTGAATTCGGAGAACAAGAGACTATTTCACTGCATGGCTTGGCTGGGAGTAGGGAGTTGTATATGCATCCAATATGACTCTTATATCCCTCCGAGTTAGCTAAATAAAATCCTGTATTTTAATATAGGAGCCAATGGGACGTTGTATACCGTTAAGATAAAAGACATATCCTTTTGGGGTCCAAAATGTGATCTACATACAGGCGAATTATGATAATATGTATAAGACAAACATATGTAATGTGCCCTAGATACATTGCATAAAAGAAAACAGTACATGCAAACATTTATAAACCATATACAAGCCTGCAGTGTGAACTAATTGTATACATAGAATCTCTAAGCATCATAAACTATGGTAGGTTGACATCTTGTAAAACAAGCGGCTGCTACACCCTCTACTGTGTATATATAACATGCCTTGGGAAGGGTAGAGTATGGAGGGTGATTGAATACAGTATTATTATTAAAAAAAAAAAATGCACCTACAGGGAATATCATGCCTACATTTAAAGCTAAAAAGAACATACTAAGTAGTTTATTAGATTAACCTATAGGTTAACCTGCACTTCCTTCTACCCTGCTCAAATAAACAAATAGGCAATTATAGCATATACCTTTAGTGCTGGGCAATATGTGCCTAACACTTTATCTACAAATAGCTCAATAAAATAACCTATGGCAATAAGGAAACAGAAAGAGCTCTCATAGGGGTCTAAGATAAGCAGCTTAATACTCGTGGGTAAAACATTTAAATACAACTGATTCATACAAAATAGTGCCCCACATCACACTAAACCCAGATGTAAGATTTGAATGCAACAGTCCTATGGTTTAAGGGGAAGCTTATATAAGCCTTTAATAACAAACCATGGGAGAAAAGGAGAATTAGAAACAAGTTATAGCAATCTGATTAAAGGTAAGACAACTACGTGTGGAGGATAGTAGCAGGTCCTGACAAGGGTAGTCCCCAAACTTAGTATAACAAATTATCGATCAGTATCAGCTTTAGGGTATTGGGTTAAAGTGTCCACCTGTACTCTCCTGCGGAAATGTTTCTTTAGCCAATACCCCTTCTAAATAGATGATCCTTCCCGGAGGGACCATGAAGAGAGGAATGAAGAGGCCGGTGACAGGATTAGGATTAGTGAACGGGCCCAACCACTGTGCAGGTGCGTTTAAGCTGTTGGCAATTAGGTTAGTGAATGGGTCCAACCTCCGTACAGCTGAATTTAAACAATCGGTAAGAGGGTTAGTGCACGATCTCGAACAGACAAAAGCCACGTGTCTCACAATGCGTCTCGAGACATATCTTGTATCAAGATGACTGAATCCTCCATTTTCATGCTGCTCAGCCATGTTCTGGATCTCCGGGCTCCATGTGAGCAATCCTGCCTGTCCGGTGATTGACTGTTACAGACCCTGGCTCTGTAGGGAAGGTATCAGTAGGGGGAATATTCTGCTTCGTGATGGTATCCCCTCCATCCTTAATCTGGATATCTGATGATTCATACATTAGAGAGGGATCTTCTACACCTCCCCTTCTGATTAGCGTAGTGAGGCTGTTAAAGTGACGGGTCATTTTTCCGTCGATGACGGCAAGGAGAACATACATTAAAGTAGTAAAGTCTTCCATTGTGAGATAGACCACTATAATGTTACTGAGAGCACTGCCCTCGTTACTATACTGTAATCTCTGAGTAAAGTAGGCTGTTAACAGTTGAGTTACAGGGCTCACTCTGTCGAAAGACTTTTCTCCTATCCCTCCTTGTGACAATCAGGAATATGTGTTCAAGCTCCCTTTCTCTTGTAAGATGTATCGAGTCCACGGATTCATCCTTACTTGTGGGATATTCTCCTCCCCTATAGGAAGTGGCAAAGAGAGCACCAACAGCAGAGCTGCCTATATAGCTCCCCCCTTAGCTCCACCCCCCAGTCATTCTTTTTGCCTACTCTAAGTAACTAGTAAGTGCAGAGCGAGTGTGGTGACAAAAATGTTAGTTTTTTATTTCTCAAGCAAACGTTTGTTATTTTAAATGGTGCCGGTGTGTACTATTTACTCTAAAGAGATGAAGATTTCTGCAAGGAGGATTATGATCTTAGCACTTTGTAACTAAGATCCACTGCTGTTCTCACAAGGGCTGAAGAGTACAGGAAAACTTCAGTTGGGGGAACGGTTTGCATGCTAAGCTGCATATGAGGTATGTTCAGTCTATGTTTTTCTAGACAGACTGTGTTTATTCTAGAAAAGGCTGGCAATATCCCCATGGGGAAAGGGTAAGCTGTATTCAGACACTTGGATAGGAATTTCAGCTTGCTTGAAGGGCTCATTTGTTACTGGTGACACTGTTAGGAAAAAACGTTTTTGTTTGTTCAGTAAATGATGCAATTATAACGTTTTTTGAAGGGACTAAAGGGGTCATTGTGGCTTGTTTTAGGGTTTTTTAACCCACATGGTTAATTAAGAGACACTTGCTGTGGCAAGGTGCTGAAAGTCTTTTTTATCGGTTTTGACGTTTTTTCAATCCGCTTTTGCCATTAAGGGGTTAATTGTTTATTTGCATAGTTGTGCAAAGTTACTAAGGCTGTAATATACTACTGTAAAATTTTTGTTAAGTCTACTGCTTTTTTACACTGTTTTGCAGAACTTGTGCAGCTTTTTTTCTCTTAAAGGCATAGTACTTTTTTATTTACTTTGATTACAGTGTTTTCCAAGCTTGCTTGTTACATTACTAGCCTGTTTAACATGTCTGATATCAAGGAAAATCCTTGTTCAATATGTTTGGAAGCCATTGTGGAACCTCCTCTTAGAATGTGTCCCAAATGTACTGATATGTCTATAAATTATAAATAACATATATTAGCACTTAAAAATAGAGCAATAGATGGAAATTATGGACAGAATTAAGGCACTTAAGTTGGCTAATTCTTTTATTACAGATGCCGCTTTTCAACTGGCTAAATTAGCGGCAAAGAATTCAGGTTTTGCCATTTTAGCACTCAGGGTGTTATGGCTTAAGTCCTGGTCTGCTGATGTGTCATCTAAATCTAAACTTTTGAACATTCCTTTCAGAGGTAAGACCCTATTCGGGCCTGAACTGAAGGAGATTATTTCAGACATCACTGGAGGGAAAGGTCATGCCCTCCCTCAGGATAGATCAAATAAGATGAGGGCCAAACAAAATAATTTTCGTTCCTTTCGGAACTTTAAGAGTGGTCCTGCTTCAGCTTCCTCTGCTACAAAGCAAGAGGGGAATTTTGCCCAATCCAAGTCAGTCTGGAGACCTAACCAGGCTTGGAACAAGGGTAAACAGGCCAAGAAGCCTGCAGCTGCCTCTAAGACAGCATGAAGGGGTAGCCCCCGATCTGGGACCGGATCTAGTAGGGGGCAGACTCTCTCTCTTCGCTCAGGCTTGGGCGAGAGATGTTCAGGATCCCTGGGCTTTAGAAATTGTGTCCCAGGGATATCTTCTGGAATTCAAGGGCTCCCTTCCAAAGGGGAGAATTCACATTTCTTGATTGTCTGTAAACCAGACAAAGAGAGGCGTTTTTACGCTGTGTAGAAGACCTACATACCATGAGGGTGATTCACCCAGTCCCAAAGGAGGAACAGGGGCTAGGGTTTTATTCAAACCTGTTTGTGGTTCCCAAGAAAGAGGGAACTTTCAGACCAATCTTGGATCTCAAAATTCTAAACAAGTTCCTCAAAGTTCCATCATTCAAGATGGAGACTATTCGGACTATTCTACCTCTGATCCAGGAGGGTCAATATATGACTACCGTGGACTTAAAGGATGCGTATCTACACATCCCTATTCACAGAGATCATCATCAATTCCTCAGATTCGCCTTTCTAAACAGGCATTACCAGTTTGTGACACTTCCTTTCGGGTTGGCCACGGCTCCCAGAATGTTCACAAAAGTGCTAGGGTCCCTTCTGGCGGTTCTACGACCACGGGGCATAGCAGTGGTGCCTTATCTAGACGACATCTTAATTCAGGCGTCGACTTTCCAGCTAGCCAAGTCTCACACAGACATCGTGTTGGCTTTTCTGACATCTCACGGGTGGAAGGTGAACATAAAAAAGAGTTCTCTCTTCTCTCTTACAAGAGTTTCCTTCCTAGGGACTCTGATAGACTCGGTAGAAATGAAAATATTTCTGACGGAGGTCAAAAAGTTAAAACTCTTATCCACTTGCCGAGCTCTTCATTCCATTCCTCGGCCATCAGTGGCTCAGTGTATGGAGGTAATCGAACTCATGGTAGCGGCAATGGACATAGTTCCTTTTGCCCGTTTACACCTCAGACCACTGCAACTATGCATGCTCAAACAGTGGAATGGGGATTATGCAGATTTATCTCCTCAACTGCATCTGGATCAGGAGACCAGAGATTCTCTTCTCTGGTGGTTGTCTCAGGACCACCTGCCTCAGGGAATGGGCTTCTGCAGGCCAGAGTGGCTCATTGTAATGACAGATGCCAGCCTGCTAGGCTGGGGTGCAGTCTGGAACTCCCTGAAAGCACAGGGCTTATGGTCTCGGGAGGAAGCTCTCCTCCCGATAAACATTTTAGAACTGAGAGCGATTTTCAATGCACTTCAGGCGTGGCCTCAGCTTGCTGCGGCCAAATTCATCAGGTTTCAGTCGGACAACATCACAACTGTAGCTTATATCAATCATTAGGGAGGAACAAGGAGTTCTCTAGCGATGATGGAGGTAACCAAAATAATCCGGTGGGCAGAGGATCACTCTTGCCATCTCTCAGCAATCCACATCCCAGGAGTAGAGAACTGGGAGGCGGATTTTCTAAATCGTCAGACTCTTCATCCGGGGGAGTGGGAACTCCATTTGGAGGTATTCGGCCAGCTGATTCAGCTATGGGGCACACCAGAATTGGATCTGATGGCGTCTTGTCAGAATGCCAAACTTCCTCGTTACGGGTCCAGGTCCCGGGATCCCAAGGCGGTACTGATAGATGCTCTAGCAGTGCCTTGGTCCTTCAATCTGGCCTATGTATTTCCACCGTTTCCTCTACTCCCACGTCTGGTTGCCAGAATCAAGCAGGAGAGAGCTTCGGTAATTCTGATAGCTCCTGCGTGGCCACGCAGGACTTGGTATGCAGACCTAGTGGACATGTCCTCGGTTCCACCGAGGACTCTGCCAATGAGGCGGGACCTTCTAATCCAAGGCCCGTTCACGCATCCAAATCTAATTTCCCTGCGTTTGACTGCTTGGAGATTGAACGTATGATTTTATCAAAGCGTGGTTTCTCTGAATCGGTCATTGATACCCTGATTCAGGCTAGAAAGCCTGTCACCAGGAAGATTTATCATAAGATTTGGCGCTAATATCTTTATTGGTATGAATCCAAAGGTTACTGGTGGAGTAAGATTAGGATTCCTAGAATATTGTCTTTTCTCCAAGAAGGTTTGGAAAAGGGATTATCTGCTAGTTCTCTTAAAGAACAAATATCTGCTTTGTCTATTCTACTTCACAAACATCTGGCAGATGTCCCAGACGTTAAAGTATTTAGTCAGGCTTTGGTCAGAATCAAGCCTGTATTTAAACCTGTTGCTCCGCCATGGAGCCTAAACTTAGTTCTTAAAGTTCTTCAAGGGGTTCCGTTTGAACCTATGCATTCCATAGATATTAAGATTCTATCTTGGAAAGTTTTGTTTTTAGTAGCTATCTCTTCGGCTCGAAGAGTTTCTGAGCTATCTGCATTACAATGTGATTTCCCCTTACCTTGTTTTCCATGCAGATAAGGTGGTTTTATGTACCAAACCTGGGTTTCTTCCTAAGGTTGTTTCTGAAAAGAATATCAATCAAGAGATTGTGGTTCCTTCTTTGTGTTCTAATCCTTCATCTAAGAAGGAAAGTCTGTTACACAATCTTGATGTGGTTCGTGCTTTAAAATTCTACTTACAAGCAACTAAAGATTGCCGTAAAACATCTTCTTTGTTTGTTGTTTATTCTGGTAAATGGAGAGGTCAAAGGGCTACGGCTACCTCTCTTTCCTTTTGGCTGAAAAGCATCATCCGTTTGGCCTATGAGACTGCTGGACGGCAGCCTCCTGAAAGGATTACTACTCATTCTACTAGAGCTGTGGCTTCCACATGGGCTTTTAAAAATGAGGCTTCTGTTGAACAGATTTCTAAGGCGGCGACTTGGTCTTCGCTTCATACTTTTTCCAAATTTTACAAATTCAATACTTTTGCTTCTTCGGAGGCTATTTTTGGGAGAAAGGTTCTACAAGCAGTGGTGCCTTCCGTTTAAGGTCCCTGTCTTGTCCCTCCCTTCATCCGTGTCCTAAAGCTTTGGTATTGGTATCCCACAAGTAAGGATGAATCCGTGGACTCGATACATCTTACAAGAGAAAACATAATTTATGCTTACCTGATAAATTTATTTCTCTTGTGATGTATCGAGTCCATGGCCCGCCCTGTTTTTTAAGACAGACATATATATTTTTATTTTAAAACTTTCAGTCACCACTGCACCCTATGGTTTCTCCTTTTTCTTCCTAGCCTTCGGTCGAATGACTGGGGGGGTGGAGCTAAGGGGGGAGCTATATAGGCAGCTCTGCTGTGGGTGCTCTCTTTGCCACTTCCTGTAGGGGAGGAGAATATCCCACAAGTAAGGATGAATCCGTGGACTCGATACATCACAAGAGAAATAAATTTATCAGGTAAGCATAAATTATGTGTTTTTTTTTTATATTTTAGACAATTTCCAGGTCTTGAAATAATCTCTTAGTCATTTTGCATGGAGAGCTACAGACCTGCACGTCTGTTCCTGTTGCCGGCTAGCTCCGTCCCCCATAAAAGACTTTTTAATTTAAAAACACAACGTTTCACAATCCGACACGATCGTTTCATCAGGTGTATATAAATAATTAAAATTCCACAGCTTCAAATACTCTTTTCGGCGTTCTCAGGGTTTCACTGCACTTGCGCAAAGGTTTCACACACCTGTTAGGATAACCTTGTTACGCTGCACATCGCCCAATCCGGCTGAACTTATCCAATCAGAATCCTATATACCGCCAAGCCCCTACTCACTTTTTACAGGCTTATTTTGGAGGCGGAATACCTCATTGGCTGAATCCAATGACATATCCAAACCCCACCCGCTCGCTCAGTGCTCAGTGACAGAACCCCTAACAATCTATAGCAAATCTATATAACATACATCAAATTTTTCGACACTGCTCATAAAAAACTGTAATATTTCACAGTCTAACCAAAAATTCATGTATACAGTGATTTCAAAAATGATATCTCAAAAGATATTATCTATATTTTATGTATAAAAACTAGATCTGTTTGTAAAGTCCATATATCCAACATAAATCCGAGTAACAGAGCAGAGTTCTACAAACCAAATTGATGGTTCAGTGTGCCATACCTGATGCCCCGATTGAGAATGATGTATGTAGATGATTATGAAGGTGTCAATAAGAGAAATTGATTTCCAATATGGATATACTAACACCAGTCTAAATTCAGTCACCTCAAAGCCCCATTATCATGATACTAGTGTGGTGATCATATACTTTCTAGTGCATGACAGGGTGCTATCAGTGTTAAAAAATGTAGCTCTACCAAAGTCCACTATAATAACGATTAATCTAACATGATGTGTACTCATAGTTGCCACATACAGTGCATAATATTATACATCCTATTTTTCAGGGGCAATGTTCCATAAGGGCTATAACAACCAAGTACCCCTAAATCTGTACATCTCAAATGTCAGTTATATTAGTTATTTTATCATTATGTAGATATGCCCCCACTCAAGTCTTAAATATTATAGAAACCCAAAACATCCCCTGTTATATCTTAGGTATGGCCTTAAATGTATAATCTACTTATTGAATGCCGCCATATCTATATTTTCATTTAATCCAAATGGTTTCAAAGTTTTCAGCTTCCATATCCAGTAAGTCTCTCTTTGTCTTAAATAGAGTAGTCTATTTCTTCCCCATTTCTGATTAATCTGCTCTAATGGATATATCTTAAAAATATCAGTTTCTCCGGTATGGCATTTAGTTCCATGTCTGGGTACGCTGTGATTTTTAACCCTATATTTAAGATTTCTCATATGTTCACCCCATCTTTTTTTGAGGGGTCTAGAGGTCCTTCCAATATATTGGATCCCACATTTGCACTCCAATAAATACACAATAAAGGGGGAATCACAAATGAAATGTGCTTCAATCTCAAAAATCACTTTTGTCACAAATGATGTGACTACTACCTTAGTTCCCAAAGTAAAATTACAGAGGCCACATAGGGATCTATTGCATTTATAATATCCAGGTTTTCCCAGAAAGGATTTTCTTATTCTTTTATCTGTTTGTACTGATGAATGTTTTTTCATCAAAATTACTAGGGGCAAGTCTGTTTTTAATGGTCGGTGCCCTTTTAAAAGTACAAATAGGAAATTTGTCTAAAATATCCTTTAAAAGTGGGTCTCCCTGAAGTATAAACCAATGCTTGTTTAAAATTCTTCTAATCTCTTTATGTTTATTATTATATTGGGTGATAAACCTCATACCATTTCTCTTCTTTTTATCTACAGACCCTAGTTTATAATTCTGAGTTGTAGTGTTGATAGAAATGTCTTTGATTATATTTGTCCCTATTTTATTCATGAAGAACTCCCCCCTATCTTTATTTTGTGCTCTTATATAGCTATCCTCAATTAAATTTCCAGGATATTGTTTATCTGAGAATCTTTTCTTAAGTATTTCAGCTTGTTCATCAAATGTATTTAGATTCGTACAATTTCTACGGATTCTACAAAATTGGTTGTACGGAATATTTGTCTTCCAAGGTTTATAATGGTTGCTGTTATAATTGAGATAACTCTTGGTATCTACTGCCTTGAAATAAGTTCTTGTGTTAACATTTCCATCATTGTCCCATTTCAATATGAGATCCAGAAATTCAATACTATTGTCCTCTATTTTATATTAAAATTCTATCCCCATATCAATTGCATTAAGGGAAACTGCAAATTCCTGGGCCTTAGTGGATGTGCCCTCCCATATAAATAGTAGGTCATCAATGAAGCGGCCGTAAAAGACCAGACTCGCCCCCTGGGGAGAGGAATAGATGTATCTTTCCTCAAAAATCCCCATAAATAAGTTGGCAAAACTAGGGGCGAATCTTGTCCCCATTGCCGTCCCCTTGATTTGTATATAGAACTCCTCCTGAAACACAAAATAGTTGTGTCTCAAAACGAATGTTATTGCTTCTAATAAAAATATTCTGTTTCTCTGGTAGATAAATATCTCTTGTTAAAAAGGAGTTTATGCATTCTATACCTATTTCGGGTGCAATATTAGAATACAATGATGACACATCACAGGTCATCCAAATAAGTTCCCTGCCTGATTTTTTAATGTTTGAGATTTTCGAAATCAAGTCAGGGGTGTCTTTAATATAAGATGGTAACATGAAGACAGATTTTTTAAAAAATAGTCTACATACTCTGACAAATTGCAAGTGAGGTTTCCAATCCCCGAGATTATTGGTCTCCTGGGCGGTTCTATAGTAGATTTGTGGATCTTAGGGAGGTGGTAATAGTAAGCAAGATTCGGTGTATGAGGTATCAGATAGTCTCTCTCTTTTTTGGAGAGTATACCTTCCAGCCAACCAGTATTTACCATTTTGATTAGGCTGACAAGAAATTTGTTGGTAGGATTATAGGTTAATTTCTTGTAGTATTCTGTATCCAAAAGGATCCTGTTAGCCTCTTTGAGATAATCACCGAAATCCTGCAATACTATACCACCTCCCTTAGCCGTCTGTCTGATAACCAGATCTTTCAGATTTGATTTCTTCCTTTTCCCTGTTGTTAAATTTCCAAAATCTTCTAAAACTAGGTTCTGAAACAGCTGTATGCTGTACCCCATAGTCGGTGGATTCAAAATAGAATTCACTGTTAAATCTGAGTGAATGTAGCTGTCAAATAATTCTTCACATAAGGTATCCGGGTCATAATATACAATCTCAGATGTGGGTCTATCTACCATATTATCGGTTACAATAGGTATGTGGTCAGTATTCTGTAGTTTCTTATCACAGAAATACCTCAGACAACTTGCGTATAAACCTATTAAGGTCAACAAACAACTCAAACATTTTATGGTCATTAGAGGGACAAAATGACAGGCCCCTATTTAAAAAACAGATTTCCTCATTACAAACTGTGGCTAGATAGATTAAAAATACCTTTTTTCATTCGTTCAAGTTTCTTTTTTTTGATAGATATAGCTCTCCCTCTACTGCCACGTTTGCATAGGATCTTTTTTTGTTGTTGATATTGTTTATCGTTGTATTGACTCTGTTGTCTATATGTTCCCTCTCTAGCTGTTTCAAACGTATCGGTACTTGTTTCTGATTTTGAAATTCTGTTTCTGACCAGAATGAAAAACCTGTGATTGATATTGTTGTTCTCTATTATAGCTATGATTTTGTCTATTCTCATAAGTTCTATATAATTGGTATTGTTCATGTCTCAAATATGGATTCTTGTTTTTGAAGTCTCCCTGATATGATGTACCTGCTTCTTCATACAAAGGTCTATTTCTATTATTATTATGATGATACCCAGCCCCCTTCTGGTCATATATCTGTTGGTACTGATTAGATCTATATTCAAATTCGTTATCCCTCCCTGGTGTACCCTGTTCTCCATATTGCTTGTTTACAGGTGGAGTGTAATCTTGGTGACTACGTGTATATTGGTTCAATCTCCTAGGAAAAAATGATTGTTTATGCTGTATTATGTTCTTTTTTTTGTCTTTAGTTTTTTTATAGCCAACTTTAACCCAGGGTTGAGTTATATGTTTCGCCTCTATCTGCTCTCTATTAGGTTCTTCAGGTGTCATTGATTCTGCTGATATTTTAGAATTATAATTATAGACTATTCCATCTGTATAATCGTTCTCATCTCTTGCTAGTTTCTTCAATTTAGTCAGTATGAGTTTCCTCTGGAATGTATCAGATTTCTCCTGTATTTCATTAATTTTTCTGGAGTATTCAGAGTTAGACTCAAATTTGACCAGGGCTAATTGGATTTGTTCTATTTCTAACCCAGTGTTATTCAATATAGTCTCTCTATGTTCAATTAATAGATCTATGAGTTTAAATGAACAAAAGAAGAAAAATGGTATGAGGTTTATCACCCAATATAATAATAAACAAAGAGATTAGATGAATTTTAAACAAGCATTGGTTCATACTTCAGGGAGACCCACTTTTAAAGAATATTTTAGACAAATTTCCTATTTGTTCTTTTATGTTTAAATATTTTTATTACGTTTTTTACAACATGAATACAACAACATACAAATTGTAACGTAAAGTAAATACACCAAAGCCCCTCTAAGTGGGGGTTAATTGGTATCATAAGCTCGTATTAATGTCTCTTAATATGGCAAAAGAAAAAAAAAAAAAAAGAGAAAGGAATAGAGAGGGGAAGGGAATTGCCCTGAAGTTTCAAAAATAAAACTGGAAAACACATGGGCAGAATAGGCCATATACATATAAAAAAAAAAAAAAAAAAAAAAAAAAAAAAAAAAAATTCAAACCGGGGGGGGGGGGGGGGGGGGGGAAACATATTTTGTACCCACATCTAAGTTACATATATCGCTTTCAAATATCTGACTTTACGAAGAGAAGAAACCAAAAAAACACCCAAGATTTTTTTTATAAAAGCTACTTGGCCCTTCTCGAGCCATCACACCACTGTTATTGTATATATTTTCTTCTGATCCAACCCCTAAGTCTAGCATCTACACTGTATAGCATTTAAGTGGCATTCATGTTATTCAGGACCCAATAGAACCACACCTTCTCGAATGACTCTCTGGTGTTCATGATCCATGAGGCAGATTCGTACATTCTAAATGTGTTATTTATTTTGTTTCTCACCTCCATCCATGATGGTACCCCCATTTTCCAGTGGTATGCTATTGCTATTCTAGTGGTCATGCACAGTATTCTGATAAAAGTGTTAACTTCTTTATTATATTTTTTGAAACCTGTGTGTAATAAAGCTTGAGAAATATTAAGCTCTATCTCCTCCTCTAGAATCGAGCTAAGTAAAGTGGAGAGGGAGTGCCAGATCTGTTTTACCCCGTCACAATCCCACCACATATGTTTAAAGGTGCCTACGTTCCCACATTCTCTGTAACATAGGTTGGATGCAGCTTGTGACATATGGGAGGTTATGTTTGGTGTGAGATACCAATGAAATGCAATTTTGAGGGTATTCTCATGTAAGTCTGCACTGATCAATCCTTTTCCAATGAAGCTAAATATATTCTCCCATGTATGTTTATCATAAGTGATGTTAATGTCATCTTCCCACCTAAGCATCAGAGTTGTTTTAGGGGCATTGTCATCTTTCTGTATAGCTATATATAGAATAGATATTGTATGCTTAGGCCTAGATGTTTGTGAGTACATGCTTTCCAGTGCCTTAGGGGGAAAAGTCCTAGCGTTGCCCATATATTTTCGGATGGAGGTGGACATCTGTAAGTATTGAAACCACCTCATCTCCAACGGGGTCAGTTTGTCTTGAATCTGAGTGTAGGTCATAAGTGTATTATTGAATAAAGCGTCCGCTACTCTATACAGCCCTTTATTGGCCCATTTGTCTATAGTGGTATGAAGCTCTTGGGGCATAATTTTCCTAAGCGGAATCATCACTGATCTCGGAGGTAGTATAGTGTGGTGATCTGTTATCCATTTTTTGACTTGTCTGGTTGATGTATAAATTGGGGATCTATATATATGTGTATTACTTGTTTGGTCATTCCATAGTATGTCGTCTGCTTGAGGAAGTCCCTCTATCCCCACTTCTAATATGGGCCAGACAATGTCCCTTTGCCTTCTCCCCATTAGTATTGTTTGTGAGATTCTGGCTGCCTTGTAGTAGTCAATCAGGTTTGGGACGCCCACCCCTCCCAGAGTATTATGCTGTGTCAGAACCAGTGAAGGGATTCTCGCTTTTTTGCTACCCCTAACGTAAGCTATTAATTCCTTTTGTAATGTAGACAGTTCTAAGGTCGGGATTGGTATAGGTAGTGTGCGAAATAGATAGAGTAAACGTGGGAAAACATTCATTTTGATCGCGGAAAGTCGGCCATACCAAGAAAAAGTATATCTCCTCCAGCTCTGGAGGTCTTTTCTTATGGTTTTAAATAACGGTGTATAGTTATATTTATATAGTTGGTGATATTGAGCTGTCAGTTGGATCCCCAGGTATCTAAGAGAATGTTTCACCCATTTAAACTCAAAGTTAAGCTCTATGGTTTTCTTTGTATGGGGGGTAAAGCTATTGGTAGTGCCTCACATTTCTCGAGGTTGATTTTATATCCCGATATCTGTGAAAACCTATCGAGGAGGTTGTACAAATTCAGGAGAGACAGCAGGGGTCTTGTAATGGTAACCAAAATATCATCCGCAAAGAGGGTGAGCTTGTATTCATGGTTAGCTATTAAGGCACCAGTAATGTCTGGAGACAGTCTTATTCTAGCTGCTAGGGGCTCTATGCAGAGTGCAAATATTAGGGGAGACAGAGGGCACCCCTGTCTTGTCTCATTCCTTATGGGAAAAGGTTTAGACCTATAGCCTGCAGATACCACCTGTGCAGTGGGGTTAGCATAAATTGCCTGGATTGCTTTAATAAAGGGACCATCAAACCCCATGTGCCGCAGTTCCATCATCATGTAGCCCCAATCCACTCTATCAAACGCCTTCTCTGCATCCAAAGATAGGAGCAGAGAAGGCGTTTCATCTCTTCCAAGATGATCTATGATATTTATCATTCTTCTTATGTTATCCGGGGCCTCTCTGTTTGCTACAAAGCCCACCTGGTCCGGAAGGATAAGTGAGGGTAGTATTGTTTTTAAGTGATTGGCCAATATCTTGGTGAAGATCTTTAGATCCTGATTTCTGAGCGATATAGGGCGATAGCTGGCGCATAGTTTAGGATTTTTCCCTGCTTTAGGAATGATCACAATTTTAGCCCCCAATAATTCCTCTAGTATTTCCCGGCCCTCTAAGAAATGATTACAGAATTTCGTAAGATGGGTCAATAGTGTTGTACGGAATAGCTTATAATAATCCCCCGGCAATCCATCCGGCCCCGCTGCCTTTCCCACCTTCAACTCTTTTATAACCTGTATAACCTCTATTTGTACTTTTAAAAGGGCACCGACCATTAAAAACAGACTTGCCCCTAGTAAGATTTTGATGAAAAAACATTCATCAGTACAAACAGATAAAAGAATTAGAAAATCCTTTCTGGGAAACCTGGATTTTATAAATGCAATAGATCCCTATGTGGCCTCTGTAATTTTACTTTGGGAACTAAGGTAGTAGTCACATCATTTGTGACAAAAGTGATTTTTGAGATTGAAGCACATTTCATTTGTGATTCCCCTTTATTGTGTATTTATTGGAGTGCAAATGTGGGATCCAATATATTGGAAGGACCTCTAGACCCCTCAAAAAAAGATGGGGTGAACATATGAGAAATCTTAAATATAGGGTTAAAAATCACAGCATACCCAGACATGGAACTAAATGCCATACCGGAGAAACTGATATTTTTAAGATATATCCATTAGAGCAGATTAATCAGAAATGGGGAAGAAATAGACTACTCTATTTAAGACAGAGAGACTTACTGGATATGGAAGCTGAACATTTTGAAACCATTTGGATTTAATGAAAATATAGATATGGCGGCATTCAATAAGTAGATTATACATTTAAGGCCATACCTAAGATATAACAGGGGATGTTTTGGGTTTCTATAATATTTAAGACTTGAGTGGGGGCATACCTACATAATGATAAAATAACTAATATAACTGACATTTGAGATGTACAGATTTAGGGGTACTTGGTTGTTAAAGCCCTTATGGAATATCGCCCCTGAGAAATAGGATGTATAATATTATGCCCTGTATGAGGCAACTTTGAGTACACATCATGTAAGATTAATCGTTATTATAGTGGGCTTTTGTAGAGCTACATTTTTTAACACTGATAGCACCCTGTCATGTACTAAAAAGTATATGATCACCACACTAGTATCATGATAATGGGGCTTTGAGGTGACTGATTTTAGGCTGGTGTTAGTATATCCATATTGGAAATCAATTTCTCTTATTGACACCTTCATAATCATCTACATACATCATTCTCAATCGGGGCATCAGGTATGGCACACTGCACCATCAATTTGGTTTGTAGAACTCTGCTCTGTTACTCGGATTTATGTTGGATATATGGACTTTACAAACAGATCTAGTTTTTATACATAAAATATAGATAATATATTTTGAGATATCATTTTTGAAATCGCTGTATACATGAATTTTTGGTTAGACTGTGAAACATTACAGTTTTTTTTATGAGCAGTGTCGAATATTTTGATGTATGTTATATAAATTTGCTATAGATTGTTAGGGGTTCTGTCACTGAGCACTGCGTGAAGGTCTCGAGACATCGCTGCTACAAACATGGTTTCGTGAATGAATAGGGGGGTGGGGTTTGGATATGTCATTGGCTTCAGCCAATGAGGTATTCCGCCTCCACAATAAGCCTGTAAAAAGTGAGTAGGGGCGTGACGGTATATAGGATTCTGATTGGATAAGTTCAGCCGGATTGGGCAATGTGCAGCGTAACAAGGCTATCCTAACAGGTGTGAGAAACCTTTGCGCAAGCGCAGTGAAACCCTGAGAACGCCGAAAAGAGTATTTGAAGCTGTGGAATTTTAATTATTTATCTACACCTGATGAAACGATCGTGTTGGATTGTGAAACGTTGTGTTTTTAAATTAAAAAGTCTTTTATAACATTGGCTTTTTCCACAAGCTTCATTTTAGATTTTATCTATACTGTTTAATGTATACACTGTATACTACCCCAGCTGGAACTAAGAGCGCACGGAATGTGTGGTAGTTATTACGGAGCTGGAAAGTGAGTGATTGGATGCTCCGGTCTCTCTCACAACAACCTACTTGTACCCGTGTGCGGCAGCAGAACAAGAGGTTCAAGTGGCCTGGATAAGACGGGGATAAGTTGTCTGGATGACTTTAAGAGTCCAGAAAGCCTGTGTAGCACTCCTCAAGTGCCTTCAACACTGTAAGTACGTTACATTGTGCGCTGGCCCTATTTTTTGCAATATTGATTGTGCACTATGGTGGCGCCTCCTTTTTTATATTTATAGACAGTCACGAATTCTGAAACACCAACAGATTTCGGGAGGAGTAGCTTGCCACTGTCATGCTTTGGACCCCTGTGGGAATCTCCATTGCGGTCTCAAGAGAGATATTTTCCATTTATGATAAGTGACTTTGAACTTTTATCAATATCTTTTCCACTTGGATTTTGCATGTGATTCGAGAAAATAGTATTTGATACACGTTATATTTTTGTGTTTTATATGTCACTAAATGTTGATGTTTTTTGCACTTTATGTTGCACTCTTTATACTAGGAATAACTATCATCATACAATATTTTACCCATATTATACACTCTGATATATATCACATTACTTATGATATTTTTTACTTATATTAGGCGCATCCCACCTGTAAGCACATTTTTGGTCAGAATATACTTATCCTATATATTTCCAAGAGAGGGGAGGATCACCTTTATCATATTAAGGCCCTATCCATAATGATCCCCCCTTGATCATTTGAATGGTTCACCATTAGTGGATGTCTGGATTTTTTTAATGTGTTTGTCAGTTTTGATTTTAACCCAACAATAAAAGTTATATTTTATTTTCCTTTTTTTGGACACGACTGCCTATAGTCTAGGCCCAGAGTGCTCTCAGTGCATACTTTTTGGTGGGGATCCTTGGCCTTCTCTAGCTACCCCTCCTTTCAGTTTTCAATTATTGTGATATGCATGAGCACCATTTCCCCAATATTATTGGTAATTAATTTCATATTATTTGGAATTCTTGATTATATATTATGGGAAAAAGCCCAAGTAGTGCCACTGTTCATTCTTTACGTGTTCTATATTGTATTTGATGTTTACACAGGAGAACCGTCAAAGGACTTAGAAAGTCTCTATGTTGAAGTGTTCTGAGGCTGAGAACCTGATAAATGCATGTGGGATTGTTCCGAGCTGCCTGTAATATTTGTTTCTTGTCTTGAAAAGAGTAAGGTTGATTATTACGTCTCTTGGGGGTGCTCCATCTTTAGGCTTAGGTTTGAGAGATCCATGTGCTCTTTCAATCCCAAAAGTGAATTCTTCAGAGCTACCTGTGACATGGATGAAAAGTTGAGTGATATAGGAGAGAAGATCTTCGCCAGGGATAGACTCTGGGACCCTTTCAAGTCTAATGTTTCTCCTGCTCCTGTTTTCTAAGTCTTCTAATTTCTCCTGTATTTCTGAAAGGAGTTGTTGTTGAGAGATTACTGTTTGAGATACTGCGTTTAAGTCCTCAGTAATGGTTTCATTATGTTCTTCTAAAGTTTCTATCCTACCGCCAAGTTCTGCTATATCTGATTTTATCTCAGACAAGATATTTGTTACAGCTGATTGCATGTTGTCCCGTTTATCCCACAACTTCTCAAAGCTAGACGATATGTCCTTTTTGGAGACTAGGGATCTTAATTCTGCTCGTCACAGGTGTCTGTTCATCCTCTGCATGTGAGAATCAATCCTTCAAGGTTTCCTCCTCGTCTGCTTCGGTATTGGCCATATTTGTTGTCTTGTTGGCCTGTGAGGGTTATTATTATCGGTTATTTGTAGAGCGCCAACAGATTCCGCAGCGCTAACAGATTCCGCAGCGCTAGGGTTAAAAGAAGGTTGATACAGTAGACCCTTTGAGGGGTTTATCTCCTTTTAAAGGTTTCCTAGTAGACATGACTCAGCTTTGGAGCTCTTTGTCGTCACCTAGAGGCAGAGGTTATGTTTCTGAAAAGCTTAAGTCTTCCCTAAGGATATGGTGGTGGTCGTAGGCGGTATGAGAGTAATAACAGAAGGTGTTGTAATGCATAAATATGCTCTAGAAGCGTCGAGATGTTTCCTTTTTGTAAGGTCTTGCCTATGCTCTAGTAGGCAGTTAGCTGTGAGTGTAAAAAGAAAAAAACAAAGAGAGGAAAAAAGTGTTTCCTTCTCGAAGTGCAGTATTCTGTGCATTTATTGCATACAGCTTATATATGTTTGGGAAACTCAAGAGGGTCTGCAGGATATTCTGTTTGGTATAAGGTGAATATGCCGAAGTTGTTTCAGCGTGATTCTCAGCTTTATTTCATTCTCTAGGTTTTATATCAGGCTGGTAAACTTCTCTGGCAATATGGAGTGTTTTAATACCAACAGTTCAGTCTCCCAGTGAGTTTTTTTGCCATAAAGCTTGTGGGGCTGTTTTCCCCCTTAGTTGAATATGTGGGTGAAGCTTACTAGTTATCTGTTTTCCCACTGCAAGTTGTGTGTGGTTTCTATAATTCTTACATTCAGCTAAGTAATCGGAAGTGTTTACGTTTGCAATTTAACATTCGTGTGCTATCTGAAGTAGTCGCTGTATTTCACTTTGCTGCTATAGTGTTAGCCTTACAAAGTTTAGGCCGTTTTTCCCTAGCGGTCGCCATTTTGGATTTGAGCCGGTACGTATTTGCAGCCTACCTGGTGCCCAGTTCGTCTGCTGGAGACCTGGTGAGGAATGTTTCTCTTGGCGCGTTCTATGCGCTTTCCCTTCCGGCCCATTATCTTCTGGTTGAACAGAGTTTTGGCTTGGTTATACTCTGTGAGGGTCGCGGGATTAGGATTTTAGACCTCCATGTCACATCTCAATTTCCGCGGCTCAGACTCTCTCGATCTTCATCTGCTCTTGGCATCTGAGTTCTTATCCACCCACAAAGTATCGGGCTGTTAATAGTAGCAATCCCCAGGTAGAGTAGTGCTCTTTGGATGCAGCTGGTTGGATAAAAGGCTCTTATGTTGGTAGTTGTGCGGAGATCAAGATTTACACTGCCATCACTGAGCTTAGTCAGGCCATGTCCCCATCTACCAAATTTAAAGTAACATGAAACCCCCCAAAAAACGTCTTTCATGATTCACATAGACCACTGGTTTTCAAACCTGTCCTCAGGCCTCCCCAACAGTCCAGAGAGCAGGTAAAATAACCATGTTTACTAATCAGCTGATTGTTTCACCTGTGCTCCAGTTCAGATATCCACAAAATGTGTTAGGGAGGCTTGACAACAGGTTTGAAAACCAGTGACATAGAACATACCATGTTAAACAACTTTCCAATTTACTTATATTATGAAAATGTCTTTGTTTTCTTGTTATTATTTGTTGAAAAGCAGGAAGGTAAATTCAAGAAGGTGCATGTGTCTGCTGCAAAACTGCTGCCATATAGTTCTGCAATGTTATAGATTAGCAAGAGCACTAGATGGCAGCACTATTTACTATCATGTAGTGCTCCAGACATGTGCACGCTGCCTATCTAAATATCAATTCAACAAAAAATAATTAGAAGTAAATTTGAAACTTTTTTTTTTAAATTGTATTCTCTATCTGATTCATGATTGGGTAAAAAAATGGGTTTCATGTCCCTTTAATATAGAGATTTGGAAAACTGTTCCTAAGGTAGATACAGCTATTTCCTCTTTGGTCAGGCGTACTACTATTTTTTTGGATGATAGTTCCTCTTTTAAGGATCCTTTAGATAGAAAAAGTTTTTTTTTTTTTATATGTGATCCTTTCAGCTTGGTTTTATGTTTGAACCTGCAGTCAGTGTAGCCTGTGTCTCCACTGCCGTTTGGTGTGATAATCTATCAGAATTTATATCTGGAGAAATCACTCTGGATGAGTTTAAGGATCACATTAATTTTCAGAGAACAGCAAATTCCTTTATTTGTGACACAGCAGTGGAAATAATTTACATTAATGTTAAGAATGCTGCATTAGCTAGATCAGCTTTATGGCTTATGTATTGGTCTGCTAAAATGGTTTCTAAGTGCAGACTGCTTTCTCTCCCTTTCCTGGGTAAATATATGTTTGAGCCTCGACAGGATGTTATTGGGGTAAGGGAGCTTTTCTGCCCCAGGATAAGAAATCTAAGGGTAAGCTTAGATCTGCAGGTTGTTTTTGTATCTTCAGCAATCTAAGTCTTAGAAAAATTCCCCCTCTGCTAAGAGTTCTGACTACTCCAAATTCTCCTGGAAATCTAACTCTTCTTGGCCCAAAATCAAACATTCAAAGAAGCCTACCACAGCTCCCAAGACCGCATGAAGGTGCGGCCTCAATACCAAACAAGTCTTCCTTTCCAGGCCTAAGACTTCTTGCCTTGTGTGAGAGATTTGGAATTAATGGAAATGATTGCTCCAGTTACAAAGCCAGAATTACACCAGGGGTTTAATTCAATTGTCCTTATAGTACCAATGAAAGAGGGTACATTTTGGTCTGTTTTTTATCTCAAGATGTAGACAGTTCCTTTAGTGAAGGAGGGTCAGTTTATGTCTGTCTACTATAGATCTGAAAGATACATATTTACATACCCTCATTCACAGGGATCATTTCAGGTTCCTGAGGTTTGCTTTTCTTCATAAGCATTATCAGTTTGTGGCCCTCCCTTTTGGTCTGGCCACCGTGTTTATAAAACTACTGGGAGCTCTGTTATCTGTCTGTGTCTTGAGCTCAAGAAATTTATGTAGTTCCTTACTTGGACAACATTCTGGTTCAGGCTCCCTCTTTACATCTGCAGCTGAATCCTTTCCCTTCCGTTGCTCAGTACATTGAAATAGTGGGCGTCATGGTGGCTGCCTCAGTTGCAGATACTGGGGTCTATTTATCAAGCTCCGTATGTAGCTTGATGTCCCGTGTTTCTGGCGAGCCTTCAGGCTCGCCAGAAACACAAGTTATGAAGCAGCGGTCTAAAGACCGCTGCTCCATAACCTGTCCGCCTGCTCTGTTGCAGAAAATCAACCTGATCCAATACGATTGGATTGATTGACACCCCCTGCTGGCGGCCGATTGGCCGTGAATCTGCAGGGAGGGGCATTGCACCAGCAGTTCACAAGAACTGCAGGTGCAATAATAAATGCCGACAGTGTATGCTGTCAGCATTTATCGATGTGCAGTGGACATGGTTCGCTATAGCTGATCATGTCCATCCGTCTGCACAATGATAAATGAACCCCAATGCATCAGGGACCCACGAGGATCTGTTTTAGAGGATTCTGTTAGGTCACAGGACAAGACAGTTCCTGACTTGGTGGAAAACTCACAAGTCCTTTATTTAACCAGTGTGGGTAGTAATCTCCACAGGTGCCAGTCTGTTATATTGGGGTGCTGTCTAGAGATCTCGGAAAGCGCAGGGATTTTGGTCTCCTCAGTAGGCGAGGTTGCCAATAAATATTCTAGAGCTCTGTGCAATCTTCAGGGCTCTCAAGAGTGTGTCCGAACTCAGACACTGTCTGTAATCTTGGAAAAGATTAGTGTTACAGCAGTGGCTTATATCAATCAACAGGGAGAAAACAAATTATGCTTACCTAAAAATTTTATTTCCATCTGTGGGAGGAGAGTCCACGGCTTCATTGATTACTTGTGGGAAATAAGAACCTGGCCACCAGGAGGCGGCAAAGACACCCCAGCCAAAGGCTTAAATACCTCCTCCACGCCCCTCATCCCCCAGTCATTCTGCCAAGGGAACAAGGAACAGTAGGAGAAATATCAAGGTATAAATGGAGCCAGAAGAACAAAAATACATTTAGGTCCACCCACCAGAAACACGGATGGGAGCCGTTGACTCTCCTCCCACAGATGGAAATGAAATGATCACATAAGCATAATTTATGTTCTCCATCTTAATGGGAGGAGAGTCCACGGCTTCATTCATTACTTGTGGGAAACAAATACCCAAGCCCTAGAGGACACTAAATGAAAAAAACGGGAGGGCAAAAAGAGGCGGACCCTAAACTGAGGGCATCACAGCCTGCAAAACCTCTCTCCCAAAAGCTGCTTCCACTGAAGCAAAGACATCAAATATGTAAAATTTAGCAAAAGTATTTGAGGACCAAGTAGCCACCTTACAAATCTGCTCCAGAGAGGCCTCATTCTTAAAGGCCCATGAAGAAGCCACAGACCTAGTTGAGTGGGCCGTAATCCTCTGAGGAGGTTTATGTCCCACTGTCTCATAGGTCAAGCAAATAATGCTTCTCAATCAAAAAGATAGAGAAATGGAGGCCCTCTGTCCCCTGCGCTTCCCCGAATACACCACAAAGACGAAATCTGTCTGAATTCTTTTTTTTGCCTGAAGATAGAACTTCAATGCTCGAACCACATCCAAATTATGAAGTAACCTTTCCTTTGAAGAAGAAGGGTTAGGACACAAGGAAGGAACTACTATCTCCTGGTTGATGTTACGATTCAACACAGCCTTGGGAAGAAATCCCAACCCAGTGCGAAGAAAGGCCTTATCGGTGCGAAAAACCAGGTAAGGAGGCTCACATTGCACGGCCGCCAACTCAGAGACTCTGCGTGCCGATGCAATAGCCAATAGGAATATAACCTTCCAGGAAAGGATTTTAATGTCAAGCGAATGCATAGGCTCAAATGGAGCCCTCTACAAAATCTTAAGTACCAAGTTTAAGCTCCAAGGGGGAGCATAATTTCTAAAGACAGGCCTGATCCTAGACAGAGACTGAACAAAGGACTGAATATGAGGAAGCTCCACAAGCTTTGTGTGTAACAATACAGATAAAGCTGAAATCTGTCCCTTTAAGGAACTCGTGGCAAGTCCCTTCTCCAACCCATCCTGGAGGAAGGACAGGATCCTGGATACCCTAGCCTTATGCCAGGGATATCCACGTTTCTCACACCAGGACAAGTAGGTCCTCCACACCTTATAATAGATGCGACGAGTGACCGGTTTCCTGGCTTGAATAAGAGTATCAATCACTCTGTCAGAAAAACCTGTTGTCTAAGACTAAGCGTTCAATCTCCATGCGGTCAGCCTCAGAGAATCGAGATTTTGATGTAGAAAAGGACCCTGAATCAGCAGATCTCTGCAACAAGGTAACCTCCATGGAGGAGATGATGACATCCCCACTAGATCCGCAAACCACGTCCTCCGTGGCCACAACGGAGCAATCAGAATAACCAAAGCTTGTTCCTGCTTTATGCGGGCCAGAAGTGGCAACGGTGGAAATATGTAGACTAGGTTGAACTCCCAAGGCACCGCTAAGGCATCTATCAGCTCTGCCTGGGGATCCCTGGACTGCGACCTGAATCTGGGTACCTTGAAGTTGAGTCTGGACGCCATGAGATCTATCTCCGGCGTCCCCCATCTGATGCAGATCTCCATAAACACCTCGGGATGGAGAGACCATTCCCCTGGATGAAACTATTGCCTGCTGAGAAAATCCACTTCCCAGTTATCCACACACAGAATGTGGATTGCTGATAGCAAACAGTTGTCGGACTCCGCCCACCAGAATCAGAGATACTTCCCCCATGGCTAGGGAGCTTCTCATTCCCCCCTGATGGTTGATGTAAGCCACCGAGGTAATGCTATTCAACTGGAATCTGATGAATGGGGATGACTCCAGAATGGGCCAATCCCTCAGAGCATTGAAGATCGCTCAAAGTTCCAGAATATTGATGGGGAGAAGCAACTCCTCTCGAGTCCACCTGCCCTGTGCCTTCCTGGCAAACCAAACAGCTTCCCATCCCGACAGACTTGCTTCCGTGGTCACAATCTCCCAGGATGGTTTCAGAAGGATGTCCCCTGGGACAGTTGGCCTGGACGGATCCACCAAGAGAGGGATTCCCACGTTCGGTTGTCCAGAGAGATCTGTTCTGACCGCCGTTCCATTGTCTCAACATACACAACTGAAGAGGTCTGAGATGGAAACTGGCGAATGGAATGATATCTATGATGGATACCATGAGTCCAATCACCTCCATTCATCGGGCCACAGATGGCCTTGAGGAAGTCTGAAGGGAAAGACAGCTGGACGCAATCTTGCAATGTCTCTGATCTGTCAGGAATATCTTCACAGATATGGAATCTATTATCGTTCCCAGGAATTCCATTCTGTAGCTGGGAACCAGGGAACTCTTTCCTACATTTATCTTCCATCCATGGGATCGAAGGAGAAGAGCAGCCCTCGAATGGTCCTATGCAAGACTGTAGGACAGAGCCTGGACCAGGATGTTGTCCAGATAAGGTGCCACTGCAATACCTCTGGCTCTCGCAACCCCAAGCAGGGCTTCCAGAACCTTCGTAAAGACTCTTGGGGCAGTCGCCAGGCCGAACGGTAAGGCCATAAACTGGAAGTGTTGGTCTAGAAATGCAAATCTTAGGAACCTAAATGAAGTGATCCTTGTGGATTGGCACATGAAGGTAAGCATCCTTCAAATCTATTGTAGTCATGAACTTTCCCTCTTGAACTAGGGGCAGAATAGACCTGATCGTCTCCATCTTGAACGATGGTACCGACAGAAACTTGTTTAGGCACTTTTGGTCTAGAATCGGACGAAACGTGCCCCCCTTCTTTGGGACCACAAAAAGGTATGAATAATATCCCAGACCTCTTTCTGCCAGAAGTACTGGTACGATTACTCTAAAAGAGGAGAGATACCTCACGCACTCTAGAAAGGCATCTCTCTTCAATGGTCTTGATGATATTTTTAACAGGAGGAAACTGCCCCTGGGCAAATGAGTCTTGAACCCTATCCTGTAACCCTGGGCGATGACCTCCAGAACCCAAGGGAAGGGTCCTGAAGTCTCTCATCCAAGCCTCAGTAAAAAGAGATAGTCTGCCCCCTACGTGATCCAGAGACGGATTGGGGGCCGCCCCTTCATGCCGATTTTGTCTCGGCGGGCTTCTTGCTTTGCTTGGCTTTGTTCCAAGATTCCTTTAACTGCTCGGATTTCACGACAGGTTGCTGGTGTTGGGACTTGTATGAACGAAAGGGACAAAAAGTAGACCCCTTAGGCTTAGTCTTCTTATCCTGCGGTAGGAAAGCACCCTTGTCTCCTGTGACCGTGGATATAATAGAGTCGAGGCCTGGACCAAAAAGAACTCTCCCCTGAAACAGGAGGGATAGTAATCTAGACTTGGAAGTCATGTCAGCAGACCACGACTTTAACCACAGAGCTCTACGGGCTAGAATAGAAAAACCTGATGTCTTGGCATTTAGGCGAATAATCTGCATATTTGCATCACAGATGAATGAATTAGCTACCCTTAAAGCCTTAATTAATTCATGTATCTCCTCGAGGGGAGTCTCCACCTCTACCATAGCTGACAGAGCGTCACACCTGTAGGTAGCAGCTCCAGCCACCGCAGCGACTAGCTTAGGGATCGAAGGTTGTTTCGGATCCAGAACCTCTAGCGCAGCAAGCACCTCAACAAAAAGTGCAAATGCTCCATCTTAAACTTAAAATCTGGCTCCTCCGCAGCCGGCGGTCTAGATTTCGCCGATTCCGACCCAGAAAGAGCGTCCTCCTATCAGAGACATCTAATGGAGTAGATGACCCCTGGGACAGATAGCTTGCACTTAGCAGGGTGTGGTAAGGCATTGAAGGCCGTCAAAACCGCCATATGTAATTGCTCAGCGAGGTGGACGGCTCAGTTGTACTAAATATCTTATTCTTTTTAGATATTGCAATTTTATCAAAACATGTGGAAAATAGTTCAGCAGGCGGATCAACCGGAACATCCTCACAATAAACACAGGTATTAGATTTGGTTAAAGAGGGAGTACCCTCTAACATATCAGTCCTCCCTAGCTTGCACTTTTATTACGGACTAGGTAGAAATTAAATAGCACCTTTATACCCCAATAGCCGGGGCACTCACCACCTCCTATGACCCGGACCACAGAGAAAATGCTTTTTCTCCTGCAACCCCTGGTCAAGAAAGAGGAAGTTAAAGAGGCCACACCCGGTCACATGGAGTGCCATGCAGGACCGCCCCTGCAATAACGAGAAAACACGCCAAAAAACGCTGCATCGATCTCTCTCTAAGGAAACCTGACTGTTCACACATTAACAGAGCCTCATCTCACACGTCGCAGCATTAATCACAATAAAGAATACTATGCATAAATCCCCCCCTGTTCAATAACCCCTTTTCCGAGGATATTGATTCTATACAGATAAAAGGAAACACACTGTGACCCTGTCCTTCTTGCGTTATCAAATGTGTATAAATGAAATAATCTTACCAGAATCTATGCCGTGGAACAGGAACACGGCCTTTCAAGTGTGACAGGGTAGTAGCATCGCTCCTGACATGGACTTGAGAGCAAAAAGCAGGCAGCAAAACTTGTCAACGCTCATTACTTATGGAGCTGTTAATCTGAGTCTGGATGGTTTCGCAAAAAGACTCTCCCTGCATCTTCGGACTCTAACTTTCATCCATGCTCTCACTGAGAGGCTGACAGGACTACTTAAAACTCCAGTCCCATTCTGAAAAGTACTACCCTCCATAAGAGACTACTCTGAATCTTCTGACACTTCTATGCCAACCTCCTGTGACGAAAGGCAAAGAATGAATGGGGGATGAGGGGAGTGGGGGAGGTATTTAAGCCTTTGGCTGGGGTGTCTTTGCCTCCTCTTGGTGGCCAGGTTATTTCCCACAAGTAATGAATGAAGCCGTGGAATCTCCTCCCATTAAGATGGAAACTTACAGATCTTAAGCGATGAGGGAAGTCTCCTGCTTCATCATTTGCCATTGTTGCAGAATCCCATTCCGGGTGTGAACAATTGGGAGGAAGACTTTCTGAGTCACCAGTCTCTTCACCCAGGACAATGGTCTCTGAATTAGGACATTTTCGACTAAATTGTGAGACGTTGGGGTCTGACTGAGATAGGACTAAAGGTTTAAGTCAAACTACATCAGTATAGTGCCAGGCAGGTCTTGGGCAAGTATGATAGATACCATAGTGGTTCCTTGGTCGTTCAAGCTGATTTAAATTTTTACTCTGTGTTGCTATTCAGAGTGATAGCCAGAATCAAGCAGGAACAAGCCTCAGTAATTCTTATTAATCCGGCATGGCCTCGCAGGATTTGGTTTGCGGATCTGGTACTGTTGTCCTCATGCCCGCCTTAGAGGCTTCCTCTAATAAAGGATCTTTCCTCTTTAGGTCCTTTATTTTATCAAGATCTCAAAACTCTGAATTTGACACCATGGCAATTGAACGCGTCACTCTGTCTCATAATTGATAAGATTTGCAAGGCACTTACTTGTTCGTCTTGCACACTTTTTCCAAGTTTTATTACTTTGATGTGTATGCTTTTTCTGAGGCTGCTTTTAGCAGGAAAGTTCTGCGGCCCGTAGTGCCTGATCATGGTGATCCTGTGGACTTCACTGCTTGGGTATTGATTGTATTAATAAAATCAGGGAAATCTGCCATTTATTAACTAGATATACAGAGCTGAAGTAGGATTGCATAACTACATTTTATGCACTATGGCTGACTCCAACTTACCCTCTTGCCTGCTCCTTCAAGGTTGCACTCAAGTAATGTAGCCAATAATGTTAGGGAACCAAAAAGTCTATTGTCACAGTCCACATTCCCCTAAGGGAAGCACCCCTAAGACTTGAAGCAGCATATCACACTACTAACTGAACACTAGGCATGTGCATTAGTTAGTTAATTGGCATTTTTTCCACAAACAAATGCCGAATATGGCTGCAGGCAGCAGCATTTGGCTATTTTCTGACACATAGAAATGACGAGAAATACAACGTGGACCATTAATTCATAAATAACAATGAAGGGTTAAATGTGAGAGCTGCAACCTGGGCCGTTACTCATGCAACTGGCAGCTGGTGATAGAGTTATAGCAATTGATGTTAGTTGTTGCTGCAATAATGCAGAGGTAAACTTCCAGTAGAGCAGACTTTATATAGCTACCTTTCAGGGTAAAACAATGTCCAAACATGTGCACATAGAAAGTATTCACATTATCTATAAGCCAAAGTTCCCGCTTGTCAATATAAACAGTGTAACACTTTACCGTAGTATCCAAGTAGCTGTGATCCGGATCGTCCGTTAGTCTGTGTTGAGAATGCCGTGCACTGCTCTCCCTCCTGGGCACACCAACACAGGACAGCCTTCTCTCTTCTCCTCTTACCCGCTAACAAGCGGTAGTAGGAGCAAACTGTCAGCAGCGTTCAGCCTCTGTGACTATCACTGACGCTGCATAACCCGGAAGCTCCTCCCTCCAGTCTCCGGTTTAAGGTATCAGCTGTTAGGTTCCAGTATAGGAGCTGTTCACACGTAGAACTGAATGGAGTCCCAGTACTCCACAATGGTATAGAAAAAAAAAAAGGCACAGTGTTCAACCTTAGCACATAGCTTAGATATACCCTCCGAGTCCTGGATGGACCTAGTATCCTCATTAATTTGCATTAAGAGTTAATTTGCATTAAGAGTTAATTTGCATTAAGAGTATATTTGCTTAATGGCTTAATTGTTATCACTGCATCCATTTTTGGTTACTGAATGTAACTTGACAGTGCCAGTAACAGTGATGTCATACCTATTGCTGACACTTTGTATCACGATTATAATTATCAAGAGCATCTAGATGATATCAAGGTTTAATATTTATATACTAGAATGAAATAATTCTATCTTGATATTTCAGTATATTTTAATAATTCTAGTACAATAGTGAATTAATTATATTTTGATATTAAGATCCTAAAAGCATATACTTACTTAAGGGATAATTTAATTACTCACTGATTGAGACAGTTCATTTCATGAAAGGGCACATTGGTTTTAATAACATGATGTGGGTTTATATATATATTTCTAAATGGCCTCACATCCCACTCTCTTTAATTTCTATGTTAATGTTGAATCACATCTTCCTAATAATGGGTAACTAAATATTAGATCCGTTGTACTGGGTTTATTGTGTTAGTCATATTTAACTGAATTAATTCCATGTCTTTTTTCATCAATAGTTTTATTTACATCAATATGGTGTCTGTAATAAACTAATATGAGTAAGCAAAGAGTTAACATGTGGGAGTAACTGGATTCTCCAATAGGAGAACACCAGTCTGATTAAAAGCCTTACATTGGCAGTCTGTTTTTAGGTTTATGACTACGGTCGCAGAGACCGAAACCGGTCAAACTTTTCTTGTATCACATTTTTAACTCAAGAGGAACACTTCTTTGTTTTAAGGATTATACCCAATAAAGTTTTTTACTTTTAAATCCTTCTCTGCACTGGTGTCTGTATTGAGGAGCAAGTTGAACACACTGGGCTATTTCTGAGCCAGATTTATTAGTGTTAAAGCCCAACACACATATCTGTATGTAGAACACAGTGCCCATCCTGATCCAAGAGTACGTGACTAATCATTTTTTAAAGGGGACATTAAACACTTCTTGGTTTGCTTGTCCCACGTTGTCTAGAAAGGATGAAAAACTAAGTTTGTAACCTAGGTTTTCAAAATGCTGTAAAACAATAAGCTGGGTTTAGGCATTTTAAAACCTTAGGTTATCATATTTGTTTTATTGCCTGTGTAGGGAAATCGGGACAAGCACAATTAAGCCAAAAACAGTACACACTTGACTGAGACTTAATTGTGACAGACAACGTGATGCTTTCAAATGCATGCTTTATTTGCAGTGCTGCATGATTTCATGATAATAAACAATAACCAAAAAGGACTACATGATGATGGAGGCATACAACACTGATATGTGAATGGCAAATGGAAACAAATTTTGTAAAGCAAACTTTAAAATTTTAGAAGATATAACTCGTAACAGACAAGGCAATTACATACTTTAAAACTTCAGAGAACATGTTAAAAAAAAAAAAAACGTAAAAAGGGAAATCAAAAAAACATTAATTTACAAGCTGACTGTGTAGAATCTTAATTGTTAGGGTTGTGCATTCTAGTTACAAAATCCCTTGCATTTTTCTTCTTTTGCTATACCCATATAACCAATTCTACTTAAAATGGACATTAAACACTAAATACATTTAATCTCCTATTTATGGGTGCCACCATTTAGTAACCTAGGGTTACAATGTAGATATCTGAAGGAGAGTTGCTGCACGTATGCAAACACATCAGCACTGGAATGCAGTGAAAGTCCGATTTCAACATCGTGGCACCAATGACTAGAGGGAGGCAGGGACTCACCTCAGCACTATGCTTATGTATTTAGTGTTATGTCCCTTTAAGACTGCTATCAATCGCAGCATAACTAACATACAATTCCTATTCTCAATCTGAGAGGAAATTTGCTTAGAGCAATTGGTTTTAGCTAAACAATTGGATAACTAATATTAAGGATTCCTGCCATAAATTGCAGAAACCAGAAGCAAAAACTTCAAGTCTGACCATAGATATATGTAACCCTGTTTTCTAAAGGGATACTAAAAATACTGTAGTTTTGCATCAGTGCACTTAGTAAGATGCAACCTATTGCTAGGACTGAGCTTTCATGTACAACTAAAGGGACACTGTACTCATTTAAAGCATGAGGAATATATATAATATATATATATATATATATATATATATATATTTTTTTTTTTACTGAAAACAAACAGTTAAAGGGACATAATACTCATATGCTAAATCACTTGAAACTGATATACAGTATACTGTACACTTGAAACTGATGATACAGTATAACGGTAAAAAGCTGACAGGAAAATATCACCTGAGCATCTCTATGTAAAAAAGGAAGATATTTTACCTCACAATCTCCTCAGCTCAGCAGAGTAAGTTCTGTGTAAAAAAATATAATTCAGCTGCTGCCCAGCTGCAGGTAAAAAATTTTTTTAAAAAAAATTAAGAAATGAACATCAGCCAATCAGCATCAACAGTGCTGAGGTCATGAACTCTTTTACTGTGATCTCATGAGATTTGACTTAAAGGGTCACTGAACCCAAATTGTTTCTTTCGTGATTCAGATAGAGCATGACATTTTAAGCAACTTTCTAATTTACTCCTATTATCAAATTTTCTTCATTCTCTTGGAATCTTTATTTGAAATGCAAGAATGTAAGTTTAGATGCCGGCCCATTTTTGGCGAACAACCTAGGTTGTCCTTGCTGATTGGTGGATAAATTCATCCACCAATCAAAAACTGCTGTCCAGAGTTCTGAACCAAGAAAAAAAGCTTAGATCCCTTCTTTTTTATATAAAGATAGCAAGAGAACGAAGAAAAAAATGATAATATGAGTAAATTAGAAAGTTGCTTAAAATTGCATGCTCTATCTGAATCACAAAATAAAAATTTTGGGTTCAGTGTCCCTTTAACTCATGAGATTTCATTGTAAACTTCCTTACACTGAATAGGGAAATAAGATGAGTGTGCACGTAAGCTCGCTCCTTCCACTGTCCCGGGACAGACATACTGATTTGTTGCTTAGAAGACCTTTACAATGGGATGTGGCTACTGATGAACTTTTGAGGTAAAATATCTTTCTTTTTTACAGAGATGTTCAGGTGATATTTTCTAGTCAGCTTTTTACAGCTATACTGCATCACTTTCAAGTGTTTAAACATATGGCCCTTTAAGTAAAAGCTGTTTAAGATGAAATAAAGATAGTACTAGCTTTGTATCTCCTGCTAATACTCATTGGCTAAGAGATCCAACTCCCACAACTCTGGTTTAGAGACACCTCTGGAAACCCAACAAAAAACAATGGTTTATTCAGGACACACACAGTTTTTCTTTTTTTAAATGTATTTAAAATGCCCTCTCTTTACGCTGAAACAAAAAAAAACCTTGGTTAAACAGACCCTTTAAAGCTTCATGGCTCTTTTGAAGCTGAAGGCTCTTAAAACCAAATCCACAGAGTTCAGTATGTAGTGCTTCAGGAACATAATATGCAGTCTCTGAATGCAAATAACTGCTGGCTTTAACAAAGAACTATCAATATAGTGCATTGGACATTTTTTCTTCAAACAGCTATTGGCCAACAAACACAATTCTTCCTTTTTCAATATTTCTATAGATCAGCAACTAACTGCAACTAGAAAGGAAGAGGTCTTAATGTCAAATAGGTATAGCTGGCCCATCAACATTAAAGGAAAAGGTCACTCCTGTCACATCACTGAAAGATGAAAGAAAAAATGTCCATAAACCTCTCATTCCACACCCGCAGTCCCAAAGCAACACTGCTCAGACCATTATGGGAGAGTATTCAAAATGTAATTAGAAAAGTTCTTTTAATGCAGGGTTTGCAATGTCAACACGAACGGGTCAGTATAGACTTAGGCTCACAATCAGAGCATTCACCTTTTAAAGGGATACACAAAAGTCTGTTCACATTAAGTTGTGGCTAGCAAAGAATTCTGTAATGAAGGGGTGACTTAAATGAAGACTACCCAACACATTTGTAAAAAAAAAAAAAAAAGGCACAAATATTGAACAACTAAAGCAAGTAGATAAATGTTGCATTCTAACTTAAGATGCTGTCCCAGATATTTATTGTATGTCGATAAACTTCCTCTCTGTTAAACATAAGACCATGTTTAAGAATCTGGGTCACTATCTACAAGCCTAAAGTCATTACATGTATACATTAAAACATATCTGCAACATAAGCTATGGCTTCAAGGAGAGCTTTGTTATCAGTAAAACAAAATGCTCCTCTATTTTCTATGTAATATCGAGTAGTGTTGAAAATGCACATTATTTTGCTGGGGATGTATTTCATAGAATGCACAGTCTCACTGCAATACAGTTATGGTCCAATGAGCCCATGCATGTTATATAAAACTATACGAAACCAGCAGCGCAACCGCCTTCACATCTAAATGGCTATAGAGCAAATGTGTACACTGAAAACCTTGCTCCACCAAATACAATTTATACATTTATTTATAGTAGTCTCAAACAGGTGCATTCACAGCTGCAAAGTCCCTGGTTTAATTGTGATTAAAGTAAAAACTGTACATGTTAAAAGTGCGACAGATGAAAAGATATTAATGAATAAATAAAAAAATGCTGTTGAGCTTGTTTACATTAGTCTATTTGGTTCATAAAACACTAAAAATCAAATATTGTAAAAACAAAGCAATTTTATTTTCATAACCACATTGCTCTATAACCATACGCCTCACTAGCTAAAGTTTTTTACTTCTATCTCCCCTCCTCCAAGTACTTTCCTAACTTTATTTTATTTACTATATTTTTGTTGTTATATTTTCTTTCACAATAACCTGAGCCCCACATAGCCAGAACCCAATGTAATAATTAAAAGTCTTTCATTTGGAGGACGTGAGTTTGCAAATCACAGCAATGGACTGGAGGGATTAGTAGGGAAATGTCTTTATATGTATTGCATTCTCAAATGAGTGTTTCCTTCCAGTCTTTAATTGGAGACGGTCTCACTTGCTCCTTCGTTGCCTTGGGCTGATCCTTCTGTGCTTTTGTCTCAGACACAGCATCTCTCTGCAGCTGTGACTTGGTAACCAGTTTCCCTGGCTCCTCATCCTCCAGCAGCTGCTCAGATTGGACACGTTGCATCTGCAATAGCCGAAGTTGCACTCGTAGTTCAATGATCGCCTCTCTTTCTTCATGAATGGCTTGATTCAAATGGTTGTTCTTTATCTAACAAAACACGTAAAAGAATAAATCATAGAATCCAGCAAACAGGTCGTATCCAACTACAAACATGCAAGGAATTTTAAAAAGTGACTATAAAAAGTAAAGTTATTTATGATTGAAAATGCTGTTATAATAAAGCAGACAATAATGTAGTCACACCACCTGTAGATTTATGGTGCACAGCTAATGTTAGAAGGAACAAATAGATGTATACACTATAATGTAACAAGCTGTGGATATATATTACACACCTCACTGCAGGAAGTACAAGTATAACAAATTTAGTTGTGTGATTGGGAGGCCTTTCACTGGATACTACCGCATAAAGACACTGATTAAAGTAAAAATAAATCTTGTTTTCTTTAATAGCCAGTGATAGAAATTCTATACTGTGAACACACAGGTGGGGAAAGCAATATCGCTCACTATTCAGAGAAAGAAAGGCCTGTATCCCAGTCCTGCTTATAAAAAAGAACAAAAACAATGAACTAATAAAATGTTGTGCTGCCTTGCAAAAACAATTCACAGAAACTAGTCCATGAACAATCCTTAAAGGGATATGAAACCCAAAATGTTTCTATCATGATTCAGATAGAGCATGCGATTTTAAACAACTAATTTACTTCTATTATCAATGTTTCTTCGTTTTCTTGGTATCTTTCATTAAAAAATAGGGACGTATGTTTAGGAGCTGGCCCATTTCTGGGGCAGTATATGGCAGCATTTTTACAAGAAAGTTTTTTGCAAGAGCACTAGATGGTAGCGCTATTTCCTGTCATGTAGTGCTAAGGATGCCTACTTAGGTATCTCTTCAACACAGAATATAATGGAAACAAAAAAAAATTAATAGCAGTCAATTGGAAACTTTTTTTTTTTTTTTTAAATATAATGCTCTGTCTGCATAACAAAAGAAAATGTTTGAGTTTCATATCCCTTTAACTCTATAATGAATTGCATCTTGGAAGACTTACTCCTGAGCTTATAAACCTTACAAAATGCAGGAAATATCCAGTTAGAGGATTAAGGATTTGTAATCAACCGTGCAACACACGGAGGGAAATGATAGCCTATTGAAAAAGAAGTCCAGGATTTATTAATGATTCACCAATTACTCTAAATCACTAAAAGAAATTGAAAATAGAACGGCTTTAAAACTGCATTTTTTACATTGACAAGAGGATGTCTAGAGAGTCATAATACATCATTTAAGGGATGAATCATCTTTTTACAACGAGCGTCAGTTTTTTTGTTGCTTTTTTCTCAACATGTAATACAGACACATTTCTCATAATAGCACAGATTATAGGTGTCATCTCTGCTGTACTTTAAACAAAAACATACATTACATAAAACTAGGCATTATCAGCATTATGTACCATTGAGTATAACAAAAAACAGCCTGTTCTGCATATCATATCTGTCTGTCATTTAGACATCTTACAGTATACTGTACCTTATTTCTAAATTCATACGATATCTGCCTTAACTTGTTAGATTTTACATTAGAAATTAAGTTAATTCAGTAGCTATAAGAACAACACTTAGAATCGGATTCTGTACAAAATCGGAATTTCGGAATGGGGCAATATACTGAATTCTAGTTGGTAGTCTACCCCATTACCTAAAAGCTGCCCCATTACCTAAAAAAAGTCTCAACTTTTTCTGAAGTTATGCAGACATCATAAAGTTCTAAAACTAATTTAGCATGTACATCATTAAAGGGATACTGAACCCAATTTTTGTTCTTGCTGATTGGTGGATAAATTCATCCACCAATAAAAAAGTAAATTTATGCTTACTTGAAAAATGAATTTCCTCTACAATACGAGTCCATGGATTTCATCCTTACTTGTGGGATATTAACTATTATAGATAAGTAACCAGCGCCTAGGACTGATATCTGCTCACTATAATGAAGACCCCCTAATAGGTCTAAAAAACAGAACACAGGTATTAGGATATATAGGAGCGCCACTGGCTAAGATATACCATAGGAGTCGAAATTTAAAATCAAATAATTGTACAAATATTTAATAGATTCTACATATACACAAAAAACTAACAAAAATTAACAATAATAAGATCAGGTTATTTTGATAAAAATGGTAAACTCACTGGAGTACAATTCCTAGGGGTAATCACCCTTCGATTCCTAATGTAAGAATACAATCCAATAATGAATTGGTACAGTTCTTAGTGTTTAAAATACAATCATGAACAATTTGTGTCAGACCAAAAATTGAATCACAGAAATCCAATAAAGGATTCTCTTAGTGAGAGACCCCTGGTTGTGGGTCTTAAAGTGTTATATTACTAAAAAATATAACAAACATATTTTTTTTTAAAAATTATGACATCTAAATTGTGAGATAAGAATCCAATAAAGGATTTGTTTTCTTAGTGAAAGGGCACCGTATTGTGAGTCTGAGCGGTGATAATTTTCTTATCAAAGTAAAATAAAATATGGTAAAAGATATGTTATATAAGAACCAATCCCAAAATTCCATTATAATAACATAATTTATGTAAGAACTTACCTGATAAATTCATTTCTTTCATATTAACAAGAGTCCATGAGCTAGTGACGTTACTGGGATATACATTCCTACCAGGAGGGGCAAAGTTTCCCAAACCCTTAAAATGCCTATAAATACACCCCTCACCACACACAAATCAGTTTAACGAATAGCCAAGAAGTGGGGTGATAAGAAAAAAAGTGCGAAGCATATAAAATAAGGATTGGAATAATTGTGCTTTATACAAAAAATCATAACCACCCACAAAAAGGGTGGGCCTCATGGACTCCTTGTTAATATGAAAGAAATGAATTTATCAGGTAAGTTCTTACATAAATTATGTTTTCTTTCATGTAATTAACAAGAGTCCATGAGCTAGTGACGTATGGGATAATGACTACCCAAGATGTGGATCTTTCCACACAAGAGTCACTAGAGAGGGAGGGATAAAATAAAGACAGCCAATTCCTGCTGAAAATAATCCACACCCAAAATAAAGTTTAACAAAAAACACTAAGCAGAAGATTCAAACTGAAACCGCTGCCTGAAGAACTTTTCTACCAAAAACTGCTTCAGAAGAGAAAATACATCAAAATGGTAGAATTAGTAAAAGTATGCAAAGAGGACCAAGTTGCTGCTTTGCAGATCTGGTCAACCGAAGCTTCATTCCTAAACGCCCAGGAAGTAGAAACTGACCTAGTAGAATGAGCTGTAATTCTTTGAGGCGGAATTTTACCCGACTCAACATAGGCAAGATGAATTAAAGATTTCAACCAAGATGCCAAAGAAATGGCAGAAGCTTTCTGGCCTTTCCTAGAACCGGAAAAGATAACAAATAGACTAGAAGTCTTACGGGAAAGATTTCGTAGCTTCAACATAATATTTCAAAGCTCTAACAACATCCAAAGAATGCAATGATTTCTCCTTAGAATTCTTAGGATTAGGACATAATGAAGGAACCACAATTTCTCTACTAATGTTGTTGGAATTCACAACTTTAGGTAAAAATTCAAAAGAAGTTCGCAACACCGCCTTATCCTGATGAAAAATCAGAAAAGGAGACTCACACGAAAGAGCAGATGATTCAGAAACTCTTCTAGCAGAAGAGATGGCCAAAAGGAACAAAACTTTCCAAGAAAGTAATTTAATGTCCAATGAATGCATAGGTTCAACGGAGGAGCTTGAAGAGCTCCCAAAACCAATTCAAACTCCATGGAGGAGAAATTGACTTAATGACAGGTTTTATACGAACCAAAGCTTGTACAAAACAATGAATATCAGGAAGAATAGCAATCTTTCTGTGAAAAAAGAACAGAAAGAGCGGAGATTTGTCCTTTCAAAGAACTCGCGGACAAACCCTTATCTAAACCATCCTGAAGAAACTGTAAAATTCTCGGTATTCTAAAAGAATGCCAAGAAAAATGATGAGAAAGACACCAAGAAATATAAGTCTTCCAGACTCTATAATATATCTCTCGAGATACAGATTTACGAGCCTGTAACATAGTATTAATCACGGAGTCAGAGAAACCTCTATGACCAAGAATCAAGCGTTCAATCTCCATACCTTTAAATTTAAGGATTTCAGATCCGGATGGAAAAAAGGACCTTGAGACAGAAGGTCTGGTCTAACGGAAGAGTCCCATGGTTGGCAAGATGCCATCCGGACAAGATCCGCATACCAAAACCTGTGAGGCCATGCCGGAGCTATTAGCAGAACAAACGAGCATTCCCTCAGAATCTTGGAGATTACTCTTGGAAGAAGAACTAGAGGCGGAAAGATATAGGCAGGATGATACTTCCAAGGAAGTGATAATGCATCCACTGCCTCCGCCTGAGGATCCCGGGATCTGGACAGATACCTGGGAGTTTCTTGTTTAGATGAGAGGCCATCAGATCTATCTCTGGGAGCCCCCACATTTGAACAATCTGAAGAAATACCTCTGGGTGAAGAGACCATTCGCCCGGATGCAACGTTTGGCGACTGAGATAATCCGCTTCCCAATTGTCTACACCTGGGATATGAACCGCAGAGATTAGACAGGAGCTGGATTCCGCCCAAACCAAAATTCGAGATACTTCTTTCATAGCCAGAGGACTGTGAGTCCCTCCTTGATGATTGATGTATGCCACAGTTGTGACATTGTCTGTCTGAAAACAAATGAACGATTCTCTCTTCAGAAGAGGCCAAAACTGAAGAGCTCTGAAAACTGCACGGAGTTCCAAGATATTGATCGGTAATCTCACCTCCTGAGATTCCCAAACTCCTTGTGCCGTCAGAGATCCCCACACAGCTCCCCAAACCTGTGAGACTTGCATCTGTTGAAATTACAGTCCAGGTCGGAAGAACAAAAGAAGCCCCTGAATTAAACGATGGTGATCTGTCCACCACGTCAGAGAGTGCCGAACAATCGGTTTTAAAGATATTAATGATATATCTTCGTGTAATCCCTGCACCATTGGTTCAGCATACAGAGCTGAAGAGGTCGCATGTGAAAACGAGCAAAGGGGATCGCGTCCGATGCAGCAGTCATAAGACCTAGAATTTCCATGCATAAGGCTACCGAAGGGAATGATTGAGACTGAAGGTTTCGACAGGCTGTAATCAATTTTAGACGTCTCTTGTCTGTTAAAGACAAAGTCATGGACCTCTGAATCTATCTGGAAACCCAGAAAGGTTACCCTTGTTTGAGGAATCAAAGAACTTTTGGTAAATTGATCCTCCAACCATGATCTTGAAGAAACAACACAAGTCGATTCGTATGAGACTCTGCTAAATGTAAAGACGGAGCAAGTACCAAGATATCGTCCAAATAAGGAAATACCACAATACCCTGTTCTCTGATTACAGACAGAAGGGCACCGAGAATCTTTGTGAAAATTCTTGGAGCTGTAGCAAGGCCAAACGGTAGAGCCACAAATTGGTAATGCTTGTCTAGAAAAGAGAATCTCAGGAACTGATAATGATCTGGATGAATCGGAATATGCAGATATGCATCCTGTAAATCTATTGTGGACATATAATTCCTTGCTGAACAAAAGGCAATATAGTCCTTACAGTTACCATCTTGAACGTTGGTATCCTTACATAACGATTCAATAATTTAGATCCAGAACTGGTCTGAAGGAATTCTCCTTCTTTGGTACAATGAAGAGATTTGAATAAAACCCCATCCCCTGTTCCGGAAACTGGAACTGCATAATTACTCCAGCCAACTCTAGATCTGAAACACAATTCAGAAATGCTTGAGCTTTCACTGGATTTACTGGGACATGGGAAAGAAAAAATCTCTTTGCAGGAGGTCTCATCTTGAAACCAATTCTGTACCCTTCTGAAACAATGTTCTGAATCCAAAGATTGTGAACAGAACTGATCCAAATTTCTTTGAAAAAACGTAACCTGCCCCCTACCAGCTGAACTGGAATGAGGGCCGTACCTTCATGTGAACTTAGAAGCAGGCTTTGCCTTTCTAGCAGGCTTGGATTTATTCCAGACTGGGGATGGTTTCCAAACTGAAACTGCTCCTGAGGACGAAGGATCAGGCTTTTGTTCTTTGTTGAAACGAAAGGAACGAAAACGATTGTTAGCCCTGTTTTTACCTTTAGACTTTTTATCCTGTGGTAAAAAAGTTCCCTTTCCCACCAGTAACAGTTGAAATAATAGAATCCAACTGAGAACCAAATAATTTGTTTCCCTGGAAAGAAATGGAAAGTAGAGTTGATTTAGAAGCCATATCAGCATTCCAAGTCTTAAGCCATAAAGCTCTTCTGGCTAAGATAGCCAGAGACATAAATCTAACATCAACTCTAATAATATCAAAAATGGCATCACAGATGAAATTATTAGCATGCTGGAGAAGAATAATAATATCATGAGAATCACGATTTGTTACTTGTTGCGCTAGAGTTTCCAACCAAAAAGTTGAAGCTGCAGCAACATCAGCCAATGATATAGCAGGTCTAAGAAGATTACCTGAACATAGATAAGCTTTTCTTAGAAAAGATTCAATTTTTCTATCTAAAGGATCCTTAAACGAGGTACCATCTGATGTAGGAATGGTAGTACGTTAGCAAGGGTAGAAATAGCCCCATCAACTTTAGGGATTTTGTCCCAAAATTCTAATCTGTCAGGCGGAACAGGATATAATTGCTTAAAACGTTTTAGAAGGAGCTTTAAAAACCTATCCAAACGATATAGAATTAGTATCAAGAGGACTAGAATCCCTCTATTTCTAAAGCAATTAGTACTTCTTTAAGTAAAGAGCGAATAAATTCCATCTTAAATAAATATGAAGATTTATCAGCATCAATCTCTGAGACAGAATCCTCTGAACCAGAAGAGTCCAAAGAATCAGAATGATGGTGGTCATTTAAAAATTCATCTGTAGAGAGAGAAGATTTAAAAGACTTTTTACGTTTACTAGAAGGAGAAATAACAGACAAAGCCTTCTTTATGGATTCAGAAACAAAATCTCTTATGTTATCAGGAACATTCTGCACCTTAGATGTTGAGGGAACTGCAACAGGCAATGGTACATCACTAAAGGAAATATTATCTGCATTAACAAGTTTGTCATGACATTTAATACAAACAACAGCTGGAGGAATAGCTACCAAAAGTTTACAGCAGATACACTTAGCTTTGGTAGATCCAGCAGGCAGAGGTTTTCCTGTAGTATCTTCTGGCTCAGATGCAACGTGAGACATCTTGCAATATGTAAGAGAAAAAACAACATATAAAGCAAAATAGATCAAATTCCTTATAAGACAGTTTCAGGAATGGGAAAAAAAAATGCCAAACATCAAGCTTCTAGCAACCAGAAGCAAATGAAAAATGAGACTGAAATAATGTGGAGACAAAAGCGACGCCCATATTTTTTTGGCGCCAAATAAGACGCCCACATTATTTGGCGCCTAAATGCTTTTGGCGCCAAAAATGACGCCACATCCGGAACGCCGACATTTTTGGCGCAAAATAACGTCAAAAAAATGACGCAACTTCCGGCGACACGTATGACGCCGGAAACGGAAATGAATTTTTGCGCCAAAAAAGTCCGCGCCAAGAATGACGCAATAAAATGAAGCATTTTCAGCCCCCGCGAGCCTAACAGCCCACAGGGAAAAAAGTCAAATTTTTTTGAGGTAAGAAAAATATGATAATTAAAGCATAATCCCAAATATGAAACTGACTGTCTGGAAATAAGGAAAGTTGAACATTCTGAGTCAAGGCAAATAAATGTTTGAATACATATATTTAGAACTTTATAAATAAAGTGCCCAACCATAGCTTAGAGTGTCACAGAAAAACAGAATTTATGTTACCTGATAAATTTCTTTCTCCAACGGTGTGTCCGGTCCACGGCGTCATCCTTACTTGTGGGATATTCTCCTCCCCAACAGGAAATGGCAAAGAGCCCAGCAAAGCCGGTCACATGATCCCTCCTAGGCTCCGCCTACCCCAGTCATTCGACCGACGTTAAGGAGGAATAATAGCATAGGAGAAACCATATGGTACCGTGGTGACTGTAGTTAAAGAAAATAAATTATCAGACCTGATTAAAAAACCAGGGCGGGCCGTGGACCGGACACACCGTTGGAGGAAAGAAATTTATCAGGTAAACATAATTTCTGTTTTCTCCAACATGAGTGTGTCCGGTCCACGGCGTCATCCTTTACTTGTGGGAAACAATACCAAAGCTTTAGGACACGGATTGAAGGGAGGGAGCAAATCAGGTCACCTAAATGGAAGCACCACTGCTTGCAAAACCTTTCTCCCAAAAATAGCCTCAGAAGAAGCAAAAGTATCAAACTTGTAAAATTGGTAAAAGTGTGCAGTGAAGACCAAGTCGCTGCCCTACATATCTGATCAACAGAAGCCTCGTTCTTGAAGGCCCATGTGGAAGCCACAGCCCTAGTGGAATGAGCTGTGATTCTTCGGGAGGCTGCCGTCCGGCAGTCTCGTAAGCCAATCTGATGATGCTTTTAATCCAAAAAGAGAGAGAGGTAGAAGTTGCTTTTTGACCTCTCCTTTTACCTGAATAAACGACAAACAGGAAGATGTTTGTCTAAAATCCTTTGTAGCATCTAAATAAAATTTTAGAGCGCGAACAACATCCAAATTGTGCAACAAGCGTTCCTTCTTTGAAACTGGTTTCGGACACAGAGAAGGTACGATAATCTCCTGGTTAATGTTTTTGTTAGAAACAACTTTGGAAGAAAACCAGGTTTAGTACGTAAAACCACCTTATCTGCATGGAAACACCAGATAAGGAGGAGAACACTGCAGAGCAGATAATTCTGAAACTCTTCTAGCAGAAGAAATTGCAACTAAAACAAAACTTTCCAAGATAATAACTTAATATCAACGGAATGTAAGGGTTCAAACGGAACCCCCTGAAGAACTGAAAGAACTAAATTGAGACTCCAAGGAGGAGTCAAAGGTTTGTAAACAGCTTGATTCTAACCAGAGCCTGAAACAAAGGCTTGAACATCTGGCACAGCTGCCAGTTTTTTGTGAAGTAACACCGACAAGGCAGAAATCTGTCCCTTCAGGGAACTTGCCGATAATCCTTTTTCCAATCCTTCTTGAAGGAAGGATAGAATCCTAGGAATCTTAACCTTGTCCCAAGGGAATCCTTTAGATTCACACCAACAGATATATTTTTTCCAATTTTATGGTAATCTTTCTAGTTACAGGCTTTCTGCCTGAACAAGAGTATCGATAACAGAATCTGAGAACCTCGCTTCGATAAAATCAAGCGTTCAATCTCCAAGCAGTCAGCTGGAGTGAAACCAGATTCGGATGTTCGAACGGACCCTGAACAAGAAGGTCTCGTCTCAAAGGTAGCTTCCAAGGTGGAGCCGATGACATATTCACCAGATCTGCATACCAAGTCCTGCGTGGCCACGCAGGAGCTATCAAGATCACCGACGCCCTCTCCTGATTGATCCTGGCTACCAGCCTGGGATGAGAGGAAACGGGCGGGAACACATAAGCTAGTTTGAAGGTCCAAGGTGCTACTAGTGCATCCACTAGAGCCGCCTTGGGATCCCTGGATCTGGACCCGTAGCAAGGAACTTTGAAGTTCTGACGAGAGGCCATCAGATCCATGTCTGGAATGCCCCAAAGTTGAGTGACTTGGGCAAAGATTTCGGATGGAGTTCCCACTCCCCCGGATGCAATGTCCTGACGACTCAGAAAATCCGCTTCCCAATTTTCCACTCCCGGGATGTGAGTAGCAGACAGGTGGCAGGAGTGAGACTCCGCCCATAGAATGATCTTGGTCACTTCTTCCATCGCTAGGGAACTCCTTGTTCCCCCTGATGGTTGATATACGCAACAGTCGTCATGTTGTCTGATTGAAACCGTATGAACTTGGTCCTCGCTAGCTGAGGCCAAGCCTTGAGAGCATTGAATATCGCTCTCAGTTCCAGAATATTTATCGGTAGAAGAGATTCTTCCCGAGACCAAAGACCCTGAGCTTTCAGGGATCCCCAGACCGCGCCCCAGCCCATCAGACTGGCGTCGGTCGTGACAATGACCCACTCTGGTCTGTGGAATGTCATCCCTCGTGACAGGTTGTCCAGGGACAGCCACCACGGAGTGAGTCTCTGGTCCTCTGATTTACTTGTATCTTTGGAGACAAGTCTGTATAGTCCCCATTCCACTGACTGAGCATGCACTGTTGTAACGGTCTTAGATGAATGCGCGCAAAAGGAACTATGTCCATTGCCGCTACCATCAACCCGATCACTTCCATGCACTGAGCTACGGAAGGAAGAGGAACGAATGAAGTATTCGACAAGAGTCCAGGAGCTTTGTCTTTCTGGCCTCTGTTAGAAAAATCCTCATTTCTGAGGAGTCTATAATTGTTCCCAAGAGGGAACCCTTGTTGACGGGGATAGAGAACTCTTTTCCACGTTCACTTTCCAGCCGTGCGATCTGAGAAAGGCCAGGACGATGTCCGTGTGAGCCTATTTGCTCGAGGGAGGGACGACGCTTGAATAGAATGTCGTTCCAGGTAAGGTACTACTGCAATGCCCCTTGGTCTTAGCACAGCTAGAAGGGACCCTAGTACCTTTGTGAAAATCCTTGGAGCAGTGGCTAATCCGAAAGGAAGCGCCACGAACTGGTAATGTTTGTCCAGGAATGCAAACCTTAGGAACCGATGATGTTCCTTGTGGATAGGAATATGTAGATACGCACCTTTAAATCCACCGTGGTCATGAATGACCTTCTGGATGGAAGGAAGGATAGTTCGAATGGTTTCCATCTTGAAAGATGGGACCTGAGAAATTTGTTTAAGATCTTGAGATCTAGGATTGGTCTGAATGTTCCCTCTTTTTTGGGAACTATGAACAGATTGGAGTAGAACCCCATCCCTTGTTCTCTCAATGGAACAGGATAATCACTCCCATTTTTAACAGGTCTTCTACGCAAAGTAAGAACGCCTGTCTTTTTATGTGGTCTGAAGGACAACTGAGACCTGTGGAACCTTCCCCTTGGGGGAAGTCCCTTGAATTTCCCAGAAGATAACCCTGGAGACTATTTCTAGCGCCCAAGGATCCAGAACATCTCTTGCCCAAGCCTGAGCGAAGAGAGAGAGTCTGCCCCCCACCAGATTCCGGTCCCGGATCGGGGGCCGATATTTCATGCTGTCTTGGTAGCAGTGGCAGGTTTCTTTGCCTGCTTTCCCTTGTTCCAGCCTTGCATTGGTCTCCAAGCTGGCTTGGCCTGAGAAGTATTACCTTCTTGCTTAGAGGACGTAGCACCTTGGGCTGGTCCGTTTTTACGAAAGGGGCACGAAAATTAGGTCTATTTTTTGCCTTGAAAGGGCGATCCTGAGGAAGGGCATGGCCCTTACCCCCAGTGATATCAGAGATAATCTCTTTCAAGTCAGGACCCAAACAGCGTTTTCCCCTTGAAAGGAATGTTTAGTAGCTTGTTCTTGAAGACGCATCAGCCGACCAAGATTTCAAACCAAAGCGCTCTGCGCGCCACAAAGCAAACCAGAATTCTTAGCCGCTAACTTAGCCAATTGGCAAAGAGGCGTCAGAGTGAAAGAATTAGCCAATTTGAGAGCATTGACTCTGTCCATAATCTCCTCATAAGGAGGACGAGTCACTATCGAGCACCTTATCAGTTCATCAAACCAGAAATATGCGGCTGTAGTGACAGGGACAATGCATGAAATGGGTTGTAGAAGGGTAACCCTGCTGAACAAACATCTTTTAAGCAAACCTTCTAATTTTTTATCCATAGGATCTTTGAAAGCACAACTATCCTCTATGGGGTATAGTGGTGCGTTTGTTTAAAGTAGGAAACCGCTCCCTCGACCTTGGGACTGACTGCCATAAGTCCTTTCTGGGGTCGACCATAGGAAACAATTTTTTAAATATGGGGGGAGGGACGAAAGGAATACCGGGCCTTTCCCATTCTTTATTAACAATGTCCGCCACCCGCTTGGTATAGGAAAAGCTTCTGGGAGCCCCGGCACCTCTAGGAAACTTGTACAACGGCAAAGGAGAATGACTGGGGTAGGCGGAGCCTAGGAGGGATCATGTTGACCGGCTTTGCTGGGCTCTTTGCCATTTCCTGTTGGGGAGGAGAATATCCCACAAGTAAGGATGACGCCGTGGACCGGACACACCTATGTTGGAGAAATAAGACTTACTTACCCCAGGACACTCATCTACATGTTTGTAGAAAGCCAAACCAGTACTGAACGAGAATCAGTAGAGGAAATGGTAAATATAAGAGTATATCGTCGATCTGAAAAGGGAGGTAAGAGATGAATCTCTACGACCGATAACAGAGAACCTTATGAATAGACCCCGTAGAAGAGGATCACTTGCATTCAATAGGCCATACTCTCCTCACATCCCTCTGACATTCACTGCACGCTGAGAGGAAAACCGGGGCTCCAACTTGGCTGCGGAGCGCATATCAACGTAGAATCTAGCACAAACTTACTCACCACCTCCATCGGAGGCAAAGTTTGTAAAACTGATTTGTGGGTGTGGTGAGGGGTGTATTTATAGGGCATTTTAAGGTTTGGGAAACTTTTGCCCCTCCTGGTAGGAATGTATATCCCATACGTCACTAGCTCATGGACTCTTGTTAATTACATGAAAGAAATATATAATTATGATCCTGTGCATAAAGTGCAATAATTCAATACAGTGAAAAACGCGTGGGTTTACCACTTATAGACCTAAAACTAAACTAAACCGGTACCAGCTACAATTAATAAGACAAAATGAAATGAATTGTATTTCAATCAACTTATGGACACAACGGTCCGTTATATTGACTCCAATATGAGGTATATACCTTGTTCTAAAATCATGTAATATGACAATTTATAAAACAATCAAGTAATATGACAATTGTAAAACACTTTTATACTCAATATAGACAATTGAATAAAGAAAACAGGAATAATAAAAGTCCGAAATCTATCAAGTCCTGATAAAATGTACATAAATCTCTTCTTGAAATGTCTATTTTGGATTAAAATCCTTGAGTGTGATGAGGTCCAATGTCCTACTCCTTAGATAAAAGTATATATATATATATATATATATATATATATATATATATAGATATATATTATATATATAGCACACACACACCTAAAAAGGGAGAAAAAGTGCACTAAGGAAATGTGGCTTTTAGGGTATGGCCTATTGAAATAGTCTTACATTCAAAGCCCGGTCCTGGTATATGATTAAGCCTCTCAATCTTTGTTACTGGATAGTCGTCTACGCGTTTCGGCCCTCTAAATGGGGCCTTTTTCAAGACAAGAAGTCTTGAAAAAGGCCCCATCGTAGAAGAAATTAATCAGGTAAGCATAAATTTACTTTTCTTCTACAAGATACGACAAGTCCACGGATTTCATCCTTACTTGTGGGATACAATACCAAAGCTACAGGACACGGATGAAACGGGAGGGACAAGACAGAGACCTAAACAGAAGGCACCACTGCTTGAAGAACCTTTCTCCCAAAACCAGCCTCAGAAGTAGCAAAAGTATCAAATTTGTAAAATTTGGAAAAAGTATCAAGAGACGACCAAGTCGCAGCCTTGCAAATATGTTCAACAGAAGCATCATTTTAAAAGCCCATGTACAAGCCACAGCCCTAGTAGAATGAGCCGTAATTCTTTCAGGAGGCTGTTGTCCAGCAGTCTCATATGCTAGGCGGATGATACTCTTCAGCCAAAAAGAAAGAGAGAGAGGTAGCCGTAGCTTTCTGACCCCTACGCTTTCCAGAAAAAACAATGAATAATGAAGATGATTGACGGAAATCCTTAGTTACTTGCAAGTAAAACTTCAAGGCACGGACCACGTCCAAGTTATGTAACAGACGCTCCTTCTTAGAAGAAGGATTAGGAAATAATATTATTCAGGAAATTGTTGTTCCTTCTTTCTTATTTGAAACAACCTTAGGAAGGAATCCAGGTTTGGTACGTAAAACCACCTTACCAGAATGAAAGATTACATAAGGTGAGTCACATTGTAACGCTGAAAGCTCAGAAACTCTACGAGCAGAAGAAATAGCAACCAAAAACAAAACTTTCCAAGATAACAATTTAATATCTATGGAATGCATTGGTTCAAACGGAACCCCTTGAAGAACACTAAGAACTAAATTCAAACTCCAGGGTGGAGCAATTGGTCGAAAGACAGGCTTAATTCTGGTTAAAGCCTAACAAAAAGACTGAACATCTGCCAAACGTTTGTGTAGCAAAATTGATAAAGCAGAAATCTGTCCCTTTAAGGAACTCGCTGATAACCCTTTCTCCAATCCTTCTTGGAGAAAAGACAGAATCCTGGGAATCCTAACTTTACTCCATGAGTAGCCCTTGGATTCACACCAAAAAAGATATTGACGCCATATCTTATGATAGATCTTTCTAGTGACAGGCTTACGTGCCTGTATCAAAGTATCGATGACCGAATCGGAGAATCCCCGCTTAGATAAAATCAAGCGTTCAATCTCCAAGCAGTCAGCTGCAGAGAATTTAGATTTGGCTGTTGGAAAGGTCCTTGAATAAGAAGGTCCTGTTTCAATGGAAGTTTCCACGGTGGCAGAGAGGACATATCCACCAGATCTGCATACCAAGTCCTGCGTGGCCACGCTGGTGCGATCAGAATTACTGAAACTCTCTCCTGTTTGATCCGAGCAATCACGCGGGGAAGGAGAGGAAACGGTGGAAACACAAACTAGGCTGAACGACCAAGGCACTGCCAGGGCATCTATCAGTTCGGCCTGAGGATCCCTCAACCTGGATGCGTATCTTGGAAGCTTGGCATTCAGTCGATATGCAATCAGATCCAATTCCGGTCTGTCCCATCGGAGAATCAGTGAGGCAAATACCTCCGGATAGAGCTCCCACTCCCCTGGGTGAAAGGCCTGTTGGCTTAAAAAATCAGCTTCCCAGTTGTCAACTCCTGGGATGTAGATTGCCGACAGATAACAAGATTGGGCCTCCACCCATCGAATTATCTTGGATACTTCTGTCATTGCTAAGGAACTCCTCGTTCCCCCCTGATTGATATAAGCCACAGTCGTGATGTTGTCCGACTGGAATCTGATGAATTTGCCCGAAGCCAACTGAGGCCATGCCTGAAGCGAATTGAATATTGCTCTCAATTCCAGAATATTGATTGGAAGCAAAGACTCCACCTGAGTCCATACACCCTGAGCCTTTAGGGAATTCCAGAATGCACCCCAGCCCAATAGGCTGGCGTCCATTGTCACCATCACCCACGAGGGTCTGCAGACACACGTCCCCTGGGACAGATGATCCGGCGACAACCACCAAAGAAGAGTCTCTCTGGTCTCTTGATCCAGATTTATCGGAGGAGATAAATTTGCATAGTCTCCATTCCACTGTCCGAGCATGCACAGCTGCAGTGGTCTGAGATGAAAACGAACAAACGGAATGATGTTCATTGCCGCCACCATTAATCTAATTACCTCCATACACTGAGCCACTGATGGCCGAGGATTAGACTGAAGGGCTCAGCAAGTATTTAGAATTTTTGACTTTCTGACCTCCGTCAGAAATATTTTCATGTCTACAGAATCTATCAAAGTTCCCAAGAAAGGAACCCTTGTCCGTGGAACTAGTGAACTCTTTTCTAGGTTCACCTTCCATCCGTGAGTTCTCAGAAAGGACAACACTGTGTCTGTATGAGATTTCGTCAGATGATAAGTTGACGCCTGAATCAAAATATCGTCCAGATAAGGCGCCACTGCTATGCTCCGCAGCCTGAGAACCGCCAGAAGGGACCCTAGAACCTTCGTGAAGATCCTGGGTGCTGTGGCCAACCTGAAGGGAAGAGCCACAAACTGAAAATGTTTGTCCAGGAAAGCAAACCTTAGGAACTGATGATGATCCTTGTGGATAGGAATATGAAGATATGCATCCTTCAAGTCCACGGTAGTCCTATATTGACCCTCCTGGATCATTGGTAAAATTGTTCGGATGGTCTCCATCTTGACAGATGGAACTCTGAGAAACTTGTTTAGACTCTTGAGGTCTAAAATAGGTCTGAACTTTCCCTCTTTTTTGGGAACCACGAAAAGATTGGAGTAAAATCCCTGTCCCTGTTCAAATCTTGGAACGGGACGAATTACTCCCATAGTAGAGAGGTCTTTTACACAATGTAAGAACGTCTCTCTTATTTTTTTTTTATTTTTTTTTATTGAGGAACAATGATACAGGCATTTTGCGTGATAGACATAATACAGAAAATAAACACATCAAGTCTAACTGCGATTGATCTACAAAATTGAAAGTCCTCCATTTTCAGTCCCATAAGTAGCGATACAGGTCTCTTTTGGGCCTGATTTAGTGATTGTTTAAGTCCATGGGGTTAACATTCAGCAAAGGAGAGATAGGTTGAGGATTTGCACTATACTAAAATAAAATCAGCATAAGGATATTCAATTATCAACACTAATATCAGTTTACACCACAAAAACAGAATTTATGTTTACCTGATAAATTACTTTCTCCAACGGTGTGTCCGGTCCACGGCGTCATCCTTACTTGTGGGATATTCTCTTCCCCAACAGGAAATGGCAAAGAGCCCAGTAAAGCTGGTCACATGATCCCTCCTAGGCTCCGCCTACCCCAGTCATTCGACCGACGTTAAGGAGGAATATTTGCATAGGAGAAACCATATGTTACCGTGGTGACTGTAGTTAAAGAAAATAAATTATCAGACCTGATTAAAAAAACCAGGGCGGGCCGTGGACCGGACACACCGTTGGAGAAAGTAATTTATCAGGTAAACATAAATTCTGTTTTCTCCAACATAGGTGTGTCCGGTCCACGGCGTCATCCTTACTTGTGGGAACCAATACCAAAGCTTTAGGACACGGATGAAGGGAGGGAGCAAATCAGGTCACCTAAATGGAAGGCACCACGGCTTGCAAAACCTTTCTCCCAAAAATAGCCTCAGAAGAAGCAAAAGTATCAAATTTGTAAAATTTAGAAAAAGTGTGCAGTGAAGACCAAGTCGCTGCCTTACATATCTGATCAACAGAAGCCTCGTTCTTGAAAGCCCATGTGGAAGCCACAGCCCTAGTGGAGTGAGCTGTGATTCTTTCAGGAGACTGCCGTCCGGCAGTCTCATAAGCCAATCGGATAATGCTTTTAATCCAGAAGGAGAGAGAGGTAGAAGTTGCTTTTTGACCTCTCCGTTTACCAGAATAAACAACAAACAAAGACAAAGTTTGTCTGAAATCCTTAGTAGCTGCTAAGTAAAATTTGAGAGCACGAACTACATCCAAGTTGTGCAACAAACGTTCCTTCTTTGAAACTGGATTAGGACACAAAGAAGGCACAACTATCTCCTGGTTAATGTTTTTGTTAGAAACAACTTTTGGAAGAAAACCAGGTTTAGTACGCAAAACCACCTTATCTGCATGGAACACCAGATAAGGAGAAGAACACTGCAGAGCAGATAATTCTGAAACTCTTCTAGCAGAAGAAATTGCAACCAAAAACAAAACTTTCCAAGATAATAACTTAATATCAACGGAATGTAAGGGTTCAAACGGAACCCCCTGAAGAACTGAAAGAACTAGGTTGAGACTCCAAGGAGGAGTCAAAATTTTGTAAACAGGCTTGATTCTAACCAGAGCCTGAACAAAGGCTAGAACATCTGGCACAGCTGCCAGCTTTTTGTGAAGTAACACAGACAAGGCAGAAATCTGTCCCATCAAGGAACTTGCAGATAATCCTTTTTCCAATCCTTCTCGAAGGAAGGATAGACTCTTAGGAATCTTAACCTTGTCCCAAGGGAATCCTGCAGATTCACACCAACAGATATACCAAATAATGTGGTAATTTTTCTGGTTACAGGCTTTCAGGCCTGAACAAGAGTATTAATAACAGAATCTGAGAACCCTCGCTTTGATAAGATCAAGCGTTCAATCTCCAAGCAGTCAGCTGGAGTGGGTCGAACGGACCTAGAACAAGAAGGTCTCGTCTCAAAGGTAGCTTCCATGGTGGAGCCGATGACATATTCACCAGATCTGCATACCAAGTCCTGCGTGGCCACGCAGGAGCTATCAAAATCACCGACGCCCTCTCCTGATTGATCCTGGCTACCAGCCTGGGGATGAGAGGAAACGGCGGGAACACATAAGCTAGTTTGAAGGTCCAAGGTGCTACTAGTGCATCCACTAGAGCCGCCTTGGGATCCCTGGATCTGTACCCGTAGTAAGGAACTCTGAAGTTCTGACGAGAGGCCATCAGATCCATGTCTGGAATGCCCCACGGTTGAGTGACTTGGGCAAAGATTTCCGGATGGAGTTCCCACTCCCCCGGATGCAATGTCTGACGACTCAGAAAATCCGCTTCCCAATTTTCCACTCCTGGGATGTGGATAGCAGACAGGTGGCAGGAGTGAGACTCCGCCCATAGAATGATTTTGGTCACTTCTTCTATCGCTAGGGAACTCCTTGTTCCCCCCTGATGGTTGATGTATGAACTTGGCCCTCGCTAACTGAGGCCAAGCTTTGAGAGCATTGAATATCGCTCTCAGTTCCAGAATATTTATCGGTAGAAGAGATTCTACCCGAGACCAAAGACCCTGAGCTTTCAGGGATCCCCAGACCGCGCCCCAGCCCATCAGACTGGCGTCGGTCGTGACAATGACCCACTCTGGTCTGCGGAAGGTCATCCCTTGTGACAGGTTGTCCAGGGACAGCCACCAACGGAAAGAGTCTCTGGTCCTCTGATTTACTTGTATCTTCGGAGACAAGTCTGAATAGTCCCCATTCCACTGACTGAGCATGAACAGTTGTAATGGTCTTAGATGAATGCGCACAAAAGGAACTATGTCCATTGCCGCTACCATCAAACCTATCACTTCCATGCACTGCGCTATGGAAGGAAGAGGAACGGAATGAAGTATCCGACAAGAGTCTAGAAGTTTTGTTTTTCTGGCTTCTGTCAGAAAAATCCTCATTTCTAAGGAGTCTATTATAGTTCCCAAGAAGGGAACCTTCGTTGACGGAGATAGAGAACTCTTTTCCACGTTCACTTTCCATCCGTGAGATCTGAGAAAGGCCAGGACAATGTCCGTGTGAGCCTTTACTTGAGGAAGGGACGACGCTCGAATCAGAATGTCGTCCAAGTAAGGTACTACAGCAATGCCCCTTGGTCTTAGCACCGCCAGAAGGGACCCTAGTACCTATGAGAAAATCCTAGGAGCAGTGGCTAATCCGAAAGAAAACGCCACGAACTGGAAATGCTTGTCCAGGAATGCAAACCTTAGGAACCGATGATGTTCCTTGTGGATAGGAATATGTAGATACGCATCCTTGAAATCCACCTTGGTCATGAATTGACCTTCCTGGATGGAAGGAAGAAGTGTGCGAATGGTTTCCATCTTGAACGATGGAACCTTGAGAAACTTGTTCAAGATCTTGAGATCTAAGATTGGTCTGAACGTTCCCTCTTTTTTGGGAACTATGAACAGATTGGAGTAGAACCCCATCCCTTGTTCTCCTAATGGAACAGGATGAATCACTCCCATTTTTAGCAGGTCTTCTACCCAATGTAAGAATGCCTGTCTTCTTATGTGGTCTGAAGACAACTGAGACCTGTGGAACCTCCCCCTTGGAGGAAGCCCCTTGAACTCCAGAGAATAACCTTGGGAGACTATTTCTAGCGCCCAAGGATCCAGAACATCTCTTGCCCCAGCCTGAGCGAAGAGAGAGAGTCTGCCCCCCACCAGATCCGGTCCCGGATCGGGGGCCCGCATTTCATGCTGTCTTGGTAGCAGTGGCAGGTTTCCTGGCCTGCTTTCCTTTGTTCCAGCCTTGCATAGGTCTCCAGGCTGGATTGGCTTGAGAAGTATTACCTTCCTGCTTAGAGGACGTAGCCCTTGGGGCTGATCCGTTTCTGCGAAAGGGACGAAACTTAGGTTTATTTTTGGTCTTGAAAAGACCTATCCTGAGGAAGGGCGTGGCCCTTGCCCCCAGTGATATCAGAGATAATCTCTTTCAAGTCAGGGCCAAAGAGTGTTTTCCCCTTGAAAGGAATGTCAAGCAATTTGTTCTTGGAAGACGCATCCGCTGCCCAAGATTTTAACCAAAGCGCTCTGCGCCACAATAGCAAACCCAGCATTTTTTCGCCGCTAACCTAGCCAATTGCAAGGTGGCGTCTAGGGTGAAAGAATTAGCCAATTAAGAGCACGAATTCTGTCCATAATCTCCTCATAAGAAGGAGAATTACTAATAATCGCCTTTCCTAGCTCATCAAACTAGAAACACGCGGCTGCAGTGACAGGGACAATGCATGCAATTGGTTGTAGAAGGGAACCTTGCTGAACAAACATCTTTAGCAGACCTTCTATTTTTTTATCCATAGGATCTTGGAAAGCACAACTATCTTCTATGGGTATAGTGGCGCGCTTGTGTAGAGTAGAAACCGCCCCCTCGACCTTGGGGACTGTCTGCCATCAGTCCTTTCTGGAGTCGACTATAGGAAAACAATTTTATAAATATGGGGGGAGGTACTAAAGGTATACCGGGCCTGTCCCATTCTTTACTAACAATGTACGCCACCCGCTTGGATATAGGAAAAGCTTCGGGGGGCCCTCTCTAAGAACTTTTCCATTTTACATAGTGGTTCTGGAATGACCAGATAATCACAATCATCCAAATTGGATAACACCTCCTTAAGCAGAGCGCGGAGATGTTCCAACGTAAATTTAAAAGTAATCACATCAGGTTCAGCTTGTTGAGAAATGTTTCCTGAATCTGAAATTTCTCCCTCAGACAAAACCTCCCTGGCCCCCTCAGACTGGTGTAGGGGCCCTTCAGAAACCATATCATCAGCGTTCTCATGCTCTACAGAATTTTCTAAAACAGAGCAGTCGCGCTTTCGCTGATAAGCGGGCATATTGGCTAAAATGTTTTTGATAGAATTATCCATTACAGCCGTTAAATGTTGCATAGTAAGGAGTATTGGTGCACTAGATGTACTAGGGGCCTCCTGTATGGGCAAGACTGGTGTAGACGAAGGAGGGGATGATGCAGTACCATGCTTACTCCCCTCACTTGAGGAATCATCTTGGGCATCATTTTTACTAAATTTTTTTATGACATAAAATACATATAGTTAAATGAGAAGGAACCTTGGTTTCCCCACAGTCAGAACACAATCTATCTGGTAGTTCAGACATGTTAAACAGGCATAAACTTGATAACAAAGCACAAAAAACGTTTTAAAATAAAACCGTTACTGTCACTTTAAATTTTAAACTAAACACACTTTATTACTGCAATTGCGAAAAAGTATGAAGGAATTGTTCAAAATTCACCAAAATTTCACCACAGTGTCTTAAAGCCTTAAAAGTATTGCACACCAAATTTGGAAGCTTTAACCCTTAAAATAACGGAACCGGAGCCGTTTTTATATTTAACCCCTTTACAGTCCCTGGAATCTGCTTTGCTGAGACCCAACCAAGCCCAAAGGGGAATACGATACCAAATCATGCCTTCAGAAAGACTTTTCTATGTATCAGAGCTCCACACACATGCAGCTGCATGCCATGCTGTCCTCAAAAACAAGTGCGCCATACCGGCGCGAAAATGAGGCTCTGACTATGATTAGGGAAAGCCCCTAAAGAATAAGGAGTCAAAAACAGTGCCTGCCGATATAATCATATCAAAATACCCAGAATAAATGATTCCTCAAGGCTAAATATGTGTTAATAATGAATCGATTTAGCCCAGAAAAAGTCTACAGTCTTAATAAGCCCTTGTGAAGCCCTTATTTACTATCTTAATAAACATGGCTTACCGGATCCCATAGGGAAAATGACAGCTTCCAGCATTACATCGTCTTGTTAGAATGTGTCATACCTCAAGCAGTAAGAGACTGCACACTGTTCCCCCAACTGAAGTTAATTGCTCTCAACAGTCCTGTGTGGAACAGCCATGGATTTTAGTTACGGTGCTAAAATCATTTTCCTCATACAAACAGAAATCTTCATCTCTTTTCTGTTTCTGAGTAAATAGTACATACCAGCACTATTTTAAAATAACAAACTCTTGATTGAATAATAAAAACTACAGTTAAACACTAAAAAACTCTAAGCCATCTCCGTGGAGATGTTGCCTGTACAACGGCAAAGAGAATGACTGGGGTAGGCGGAGCCTAGGAGGGATCATGTGACCAGCTTTGCTGGGCTCTTTGCCATTTCCTGTTGGGGAAGAGAATATCCCACAAGTAAGGATGACGCCGTGGACCGGACACACCTATGTTGGAGAAACATAGATGGATACCTTCACTAATATTCCTCACTTTTTGTGCAAGGCTTTAAAATTTTAAGTCAACACATAAGTCCCAGGGAGTTTTATAATGTAGGGATATAGGGAGTTATAATAATTAATAGCCATAACCACGCTATCCAGCTCTTTATAGGGTGGAGGTATTATATCCAGTGTTGGTTATGAGGGGTTATGTCACATGCTATGTTAAGGGGACTGTAGGAAGGGAAATCCATAAAGGCAGACCTCGCACACAATGCCGTAATGTAGAGAGATGTAGGGTAACACTGCGTGATAGATAACATTGTTGTAATACAATTTTATACTGTGACTCATTCTCATACAACCTATTGTAACCAGACTTTGCTATACTAGGAAATAAAAACTAGCATATTGGCAATGTAAAAAAAATGACTCAGAAACATCTTAAAGTATAGCTAAACAAACTGTAAAAACTTTAAAGCAAGCTAATGTCCACTGTTCTTAGCGTTAAGTACCTTGAGGATGTGGCTGTAAATAAAGCTAGTGATCAGTTCATGCTGCAAGTTGTCAGAGGTTCTAAATTTAAATTAACTATAATACATTTATCCTCTAGTTGCAAATAGCATCTTATTGAACTGATTTGAAGTGTTTCTTCCAGGGAGGATATTTGCAGTCTACCCTACCCCGGATCTATAGATGTAACCTCCGCAGGGCGTTAAAACACAGGTCCCATCTGAATCAAGTGAGCGTAGGCGATCCTGGTGTCTGTGAGATGGATGAGACACAGGGAGTCGGTCCATCATCTTCCAAGGAGTTTCCGATGCGCTGCGGATCTCAGAGCTTTCCACCCCCGTCAGGCACAGCTCCTTCTCAGCATAGTCCGGTCTCCATCCCACCGCGGACTGCAGCACCCTTCCTCTCGTTAGCCATAGAGCCGGTTCTTCTAAGGAGAATATTTTCTGCCAGGTGGTCTCTTTTAGGCTCATATTAAGCTGGGTCTCCCTCTTTACTTTGCAAGGAATCTTTGCGTCTGTCTGTACTGTTTGTGGGTCTCTCTGTATCTGACGTGACACCAAATGGGGTGCAGGCACCATGCTTCCAAAATGCTTTGCTTCTGTTGGTTCAGCTGCGATAGGGAATGCCCGCAGTATTAAATAATCATAAGGAGCTTTATCTATCAACTTAGGCGTTCAAATCTTTCTAGGTGTGGGTCTGAATCTTGCTTGAAACAGTCTCCCGCCACATCCGCCATTTTAGTTGTCTGCAGGATGCGTAGTCACTAAGGTTATGATTGTAAATCTCTCCCCTTGTAGTTAGAAAAGCCTTGCAATATATATTGAAAGTCAGTAAGGCAAGCAGCTGCCGCCAGCACTGTAGACCCGGTATAACCGGGGGGGGTCGTTACCTATGTGTAGGCCGCCGCCTTAGGATTTAACTTGCCGAACTGTAGCTCTGATTTCATGAAAACAGGAATCAAACTGTGTGAAATATCTATTATATCCGCTGCGGCTATAATATGTTTAATTATAAGCTTGATTTGGCTGTTAGATGCTCTTTAATCGGCGGATTATTGAAGTTTCTTTCAGAGCTCTCAGTAGATGCGTCCTGTCAGGTACGCTGCTCGGACACGCCCCCCAGAACGTCTCTCTTTTATCTGGTTTACAGACAACTGTAAAAGAAGAAATCTCCCTCTTGGGAGAACATTTTTGAATTCCAGTTGATACCCGTTGGTCACGATATCCAGTGCCCAGGGGTCCTGAACATCTCTTACCCAAGCCTGGATAATGAAAGAAAGTCTGCCCCCTACTAGATCCGGACCTGGATCGGGGGCCGTCCCTTCATGCCGTCTTTGTAGCAGCAACAGTCTTCTTGGGTTGCTTACCCTTGTTCCAAGCCTGGTTGGGTCTCCAGACGGACTTGGCCTGAGTAAAATTCCCTTCCTGCTTTGTGGAGGAAGAGGAAGCAGAGGGTACTCCTTTAAAATTTCGAAAGGAACGAAAATCATTTTATTTACCCCTCATCTTAACAGGCTTATCCTGAGGTAGAGCGTGACCTTTACCTCAAGTAATGTCAGAAATGATTTCCTTCAACTCAGGCCCGAATAGGGTCTTTCGCTTGAAAGGAATAGCTAAGAGCTTTGATTTAGATGACACATCAGCAGACCACGATTTTAACCATAACGCTCTACGCGCTGAAATGGCAAATCTTGCATTTTTCGCCGCCAACTTAGCAATTTGAAAGGCGGCATCTGTAATAAAAGAATTAGCTAGCTTGAGAGTCCTAATTCTATCTAAAATGTCCTCTAAAGGGGTCTCAACCTTCAGAGATTCTTCTAGAGCATCAAACCAAAAAGCTGCTGCAGTAGTATCTGGAACAATGAAAGCTGTTGGTTGTAAAAGGAAACCCTGATGAATAAATAATTTCTTTAGAAGACCCTCTAACTTCTTATCCATAGGGTCTTTGAAAGCACAACTGTCTTCAATAGGAATAGTTGTACGCTTAGCCAGAGTAGATATAGCTCCCTCCACCTTAGGGACCGTCTGCCAAGAGTTCCGAATGGTGTCTGATATGGGATACATTTTCTTGAAATTAGGAGGAAGAGAGAACGGTATACCCGGTCTGTCCCATTCCTTCTGTATAATTTCTGAAATTCTTTTAGGAACCGGAAAAACATCAGTATAAGTGGGTACCTCTAGATATTTGTCCATTTTACACAATTTCTCTGGTGGAATCACGATAGGGTCACAGTCATCCAGAGTCGTTAAAACCTCCCGAAGTAATAGGCGGAGGTGTTCAAGCTTAAATTTAAAGGACATGACGTCCGAATCTGTCTGAGGTAACATACTTCCTGGGTCTGAAAGTTCTCCCTCAGACAACAATTCCCTGACCCCCAACTCAGAGCCCTGTGAAGGTACATCGGAAATAGCCAAGAAAGCATCAGAGGACTCAGTATTCACATTAATTCCTGTCCTACTATGTTTACCATGTAACACTGGTAACTTAGATAATACCTCTGTAAGGGTAGTTGACATAACTTCAGCCATATCCTGCAGAGTAAAAGAATTAGACGCATTTGAGGAACTCGGCGTTGCTTGTGTGGGCGTTAAAGGTTGTGACACTGGGGGAGAATTAGATGGCATATCCTGATTCTCTTCAGACTTAGTATCATCCTTAGGCACACTTTCTTTACCTAAAATATGCTTTTTTTTAATTTTATTTTTTTTATTTTTTATTGAGGTTTGAAGAAAGGCTTACAATATAAGAATACAATCTTAACAGTGCTTAACGTGCCTTACAGTCTTCAAGCCTTCTAGTGATCACAAGGGGTCTCTTTTGGACCTTTTAATCTCCTTAGAACAGTATTAGGCTCCCCTAAAATATGATTTTTACATTGTAAGGTCCTTTCAGTACAAGAGGTACACAAAGTAAGAGGGGGTTCCACAATGGCTTCAAAACACATAGAACAATTGGTTTCCTCAATGTCAGACATGTTGAACAGACTAGTAGTAGCCACAATAGTCAAAAATCACCTCAATTATTTATTCAAACAACTTTTAGAAAAATGTGTACTGCGCCTTTAAGAAATAAAAACGCAACAATGTTTTCTCAAACTGCACTAAACTTTTATGGAAAATGGAATGCACATGGGAGCTAGGTGGGCGGTAGATTCCTGCAACAATGATCGATTTACTGCACGGTATCTCAATTGTGCCAGAAAGGAAATCAAAGGTGGCACTCTTGCGTGTTAAGCATATGCCATGTATTATCCTTAAGGACCCTGATTCTAGCAGGATACAATATAAAATGCATCAAAACCTTTTATAATTATGCGGGTACAGCATGGAGCCATCTCTTTCCTACAGTTGGTTGTTTCCACTGAGTAGTCATGAAATCAGGATTCTAGTCTCACCTATTAAAGGGCCATAATACCCACATGTTGAAACACTTGAAAGTGATGCAGCATAGCTGTAAAAAGCTGACTAGAAAATATCTCCTGAACAATTCTATGTAAAAAAGAAAGATATTTTACCTCAAAAGTTCCTCAGTAGCCACCTCCCATTGTAAAGGACTTCTAAGCAGCAAATCAGTATGTCTGTCCTGGGACAGCTGAAAGGATGAGCCTTGTGAACTCTCATATTTCACCAATCAGGTAAAGGAAGCTTACTATGAAATCTCATGAGAGTTAAGTCAAATCTCATGAGATCACAGTAAGAGTTCATGACCTCAGCACTGCTGATGCTGATTGGCTGCTGTTCATTTCTTCATTTTTTTTATTTTTACCTGCAGCTGGGAGCAGGTGAAGTATAACTTTTTACACAGAACTTACTCTGCTGAGCTGAGGAGATTGTGAGGTAAAATATCTTCCTTTTTTTACATAGAGATGCTCAGGTGATATTTTCCTGTCAGCTTTTTACAGTTATACTGCATCAGTTTCAAGTGATGTAGCATATGAGTATTATGTCCCTTTAAGATTGATTTCTTTCTTCTATAGAAAGCTAGCAGGTCTACTTTGTCTTTATAATTAAGCATCTTAATTATTGGTCTTTTTACTTTTGAACTATCTGGCTTTTGTTTTTTCCTGCCCTACCCTGTGAGCTCTTTATATAATAAATTATTGTCTAGTATTAGGTATTTATATGGTAAAATACTGGGTTGACACTGCCATTTTTATATCACGCGTGTGATAAACGCAAAAAATGGTCTCTATTGTGAAATAATAGATCCTCTATTTTTAGAGTCCCTCTAGATTGTAAGAGGTTAGACATCAGTTTTTATTTACCGCACTTCAGGAATCAGACTGCAGCACTGTTCTACAGAAAACACATGACAGGCCAAGGAAGCTGCTCAAGTGTAAGTATTCTAGCCCTTCCTGCACAAGAATAGAGGACAGAAAGGGAGTCTTTGTAACTTAATTAGCATTTTGTACTTGATATGAGAGCTTTCACATAACCAAACAAGTGTAGATGGGCTTCTTGATCATTACAAGGATTCAGTGAGAATAAGGAAACACAATCTTTAGAATTCATATTCTAAAAGAAATCGCGTTATGATTTTTGTTTTCATAAGGATAAGGCAGGTCAGATGGAACACAAAGAACAGCTCTTTGATGTGGCCAAAGTCACTAGCAGAATAGTTTTCAAGAGGTTTAACTTTAAAATCAAAATTAAGCTTCCATGGTTTAGAGCAGAGCATCCAACTTTAAGATACTTTTCAATTTACTTCTATTATCAAATTGACTTTGTTCTCTTGGTATTCTTTGCAGAACATTATACCAAGAAAGGCTCAGAAGGAGCAATATATTAATGGCTGCACACATCCCAGATAATATTAAAAAAAATTGATAGTTTTTAAAAATCCAATCATTGCATGGCATAAGGTATGCAAAGCATTAGATGTTTCCCCCTCTTCCTCTAAATTTCTCCCACTAACAGGTAACCCAGACTTTATAGAAGGGATAAACTCCAATATCTTCCATTCTTGGAAGAGATATGGGCTAGAATACGTTGCTCATTTATTTGAGACCAATTGGGGAACAATAAAAACCTCTGATCAAATCAAACAACAATTTAATTTTCATAATAAAAAAAAAATGTTGCCTACAAGCCAGACATTATTACATTATTAAAAGTAAATCCACGCCAGAGCAATGGAAGGATATTGAAATGGGGATAAATCTCTTCAAAGCGCTACTTCTATTTCTTACTGGTATAGATTAATATTAAATAAAGAAGGAAGAAGCAATATTAAAAAAATTATCAAAAAAATGGGCAATATAGGCTTTCATAGTAGGAGAATTACTTTCTAAAAGCATAGAAAGAGTTAAAAAAGCCACCTTATTATTATCTGCCTGTCCTGAATCCCATTTGAAATTTATACATGTTGCATACATTACTCCAGATTAACTCAAAAAATGGAATCAGATTAGAACAGTTGCATGCTTTAGATGCAGCCTTCCAAGAGCTACGATCACACATTGTTTGGGATTATGTCCAAAAATCAAGACATTTTGGTCATGATCAAGCATTGGATCTCTAAAATAATGAATTCCCCAATTCAGATTAATCTATCGGATATATTTTTTCTAAAGAGCCATAAAAAAAGGACTCACTAATGTAAAATTTATTAATTTTGCTATTTTGTGCGGTCGAAATATAATTTTTTCAAGTTGGAAATCTAAGAGATATCCAAGTTTAAAAAAAAATCAAGGAACGTGTCAAGAACAGAATGATAATAGAACAATTTGATGCTCAATATAATATAAAGACCGAGATTTCCAGTTTTTTTCAAAAATGGGGAGACCTTATAAGATCGTTTTCCAAGAGTTACAGAAACAGATCATTTCGCCCCTTCCTAGATACAATATACATACAGGAAGATATCCTAAGAGGAGAGTTTCAGACTGCCTAAGCTTTATAAGAAAATCTTTGAGTGAAAGGGGGAGGATGGGTACGGGTTTTCATTTTTTTGTTTTATTTTATTTAAAAATTATCCCAACAGTATACTTGGTCCAAGGAGTAAAATGTTACATTATTATATTTTACTTAGAAGTTTTCATCTTTTATAGCCAAAAATGATAATTTGGTTAATTTTTATTGGACTTAAGTTATGGTCTAAGAAGAACCTGGGTAATTCACATTGCTTCTGTACATTCTGTACAGTACTATGAACATGTCTGTATTTATTTGGTACTTACTCAAGACACCCTGCGAGGTGTATTTAATAAAGGAAATGTGAACTGCTATTTTGTTTACACTGTTGGAACATAAAGATTTAAAATAAAAAATAAAAAAAAGGCTGCATACATTAACATTATTGGTTTACCAGATGTGTTCAGCTAGCTTTTAGTAGTGCTCTGAAGATAGACTAAAGTATCTGTTTAACCTATTTGTTGCAAGCAATAGTGCAATAATAAAATTATCTAACACATCTTGCACTATTATGTCCCTTTATGGAAAGATGGATTTTCTGAGGCAGGTTCCACTCATTGAGAAATGGTTCCACTCGGAGAGAAAGCTCAGTTGCAGAGGTCTAATGTTAAACCATACAAGCTGAACTATTACACTAAGCACCATCATGCACAAGGAATCAGTGTGTGCATGAGATGCCCAAGTGTTTGTATGGTCTTGAAAATCCTCAGCTCTAGAAGAAAAAAAAAAGTCTAAGTCCAAAATAATTATTAGGAGATAAACCTGATTTAATTGAGCGACTGAACATTTGAAATAGGTGATATGCCACACAAAAGTGTGACACACTCAGATCAAAATGTATGAAAAGTTAGCAGCTCCATTTGTGAGTCATTGTCTATCATCCTCATCAATATAACCTATGATCTGATTTTTGTTACAGGAGTTCCTAGAATATTATCACCAAAGACTTTAACAATTATGACCCTGAATAGGAAGATGACTATTTAGCAGTCTAAATCAATTCTAATTTTAGAAGACTTAATCCAGTTGAAAGGCACTAGAAAAAAAACAGGATTTATGCTTACCTGATAAGTCTATTTATTTCCGGATATTGTGAGTCCACGGCTTCATCAATTACTGTTGGGAATACCTCTCCTGGCCAGCAGGAGGAGGCAAAGAGCACCACAGCAAAGCTGTTAAGCATCACTTCCCTTCCCACAATCCCCAGTCATTCGACCGAAGGGAAGTTGAGAAAAAAAGGAGTAACACAAGGTGTAGAGGTGCCTGAGGTTTAATCAAAAACAGAATTTATGCTTACCTGATAAATTACTTTCTCCAACGGTGTGTCCGGTCCACGGCGTCATCCTTACTATGTGGGAAATATCTCTTCCCCCAACAGGAAATGGCAAAGAGCCCAGCAAAAGCTGTCCATATAGTCCCTCCTAGGCTCCGCCCACCCCCCAGTTATTCGACCGACGACAGGAGGAAAAAACAGGAGAAACTATAGGGTGCCGTGGTGACTGTAGTTAAAGAAAATAATTCATCAAACCTTGATTCCAAAAACCAGGGCGGGGCCGGGGACCGGACACACCGTTGGAGAAAGTAATTCTTATCAGGTAAGCATAAATTCTGTTTTCTCAACATTGGTGTGTCGGTCCACGGCGTCATCCTTACTTGTGGGAACCAATACAAAGCTTTAGGACCACGGATGAAGGGAGGGAGCAATCAGGTTACCTAAACAGAAGGCACCCACGGCTTGCAAAACCTCTCTCCCAAAAATAGCTCCGAAGAAGCAAAAGATAAAAATTTGTAAAATTTGGCAAAAGTGTGCAGCGGAAGACCAAGTCGCTGCTTACATATCTGATCAACAGAAGCCTCGTTCTTGAAGGCCCATGTGGAAGCCAGAGCCCTAGTAGAGAGACGCTGTGATCTTTTCAGGAGGCTGCCGTCCCGGCAGTCTCGTAAGCCATCGGATGATGCTTTTAAGCCAAAAGGAAAGAGAGGTAGAAGTCGCTTTTTGACCTCTCCTTTTACCAGAATAGACGACAAACAGAGAAGATGATTGTCTGAACTCTTTTGTAGCTTCTAAATAGAATTTTAGAGCACGGACTATGTCTAAATTGTGTAACAAACGTTCCTTCTTTGAAACTGGATTCGGACACAAAGAAGGAACAACTATCTCATGGTTAATATTTTTGTTAGAAACAACCTTTGGAAGAAAACCAGGCTTAGTACGCAAAACAACGTTATCTGCATGGAACACCAGATAGGGCGGAGAACACTGCAGAGCAGATAACTCAGAAACTCTTCTAGCAGAAGAAATAGCAACCAAAAACAAAACTTTCCAAGATAACAACTTAATATCTATGGAATGTAGAGGTTCAAACGGAACCCCTTGAAGAACTGAAAAAACTAGATTTAAACTCCAGGGAGGAGTCAAAGGTCTGTAAACAGGCTTGATCCTAACCAGAGCCTGAACAAATGCTTGAACATCTGGCACAGCTGCCAGTCGTTTGTGTAATAAGACAGATAAAGCAGAAATCTGTCCCTTTAGAGAACTCGCTGATAATCCTTTATCCAAACCCTCTTGTTGTAGAGGTTCAAACGGAACCCCTTGAAGAACTGAAAGAACTAGATTTAAACTCCAGGGAGGAGTCAAAGGTCTGTAAACAGGCTTGATCCTAACCAGAGCCTGAACAAATGCTTGAACATCTGGCACAGCTGCCAGTCGTTTGTGTAATAAGACAGATAAAGCAGAAATCTGTCCCTTTAGAGAACTCGCTGATAATCCTTTATCCAAACCCTCTTGTAGAAAGGAAAGGATCTTAGGGATTTTGATCTTATTCCATAAGAATCCCTTGGATTCACACCAGCAGATATATCTTTTCCATATTTTATGGTAAATTTTTCTAGTTACCGGTTTTCTGGCTTGAACTAGAGTATCTATCACAGAATCTGAAAACACACGCTTTGATAGAATCAAGCGTTCAATTTCCAAGCCGTCAGCTGGAGGGAGACCAGATTTGGATGTTCGAATGGACCCTGTACAAGAAGATCCTGTCTCAAAGGTAGCTTCCATGGTGGCACCGATGACATTCACCAGGTCTGCATACCAAGTCCTGCGTGGCCACGCAGGAGCTATCAAGATCACGAGGCCCTCTCCTGCTTGATCCTGGCTACCAGCCTGGGAATGAGAGGAAACGGTGGAAACACATAAGCTAGGTTGAAGGTCCAAGGCGCTACTAATGAATCCACTAGAGTCGCATTGGGATCCCTGGATCTGGACCCGTAGGAAGGAACCTTGAAGTTCTGACGAGACGCCATCAGATCCATGTCTGGAATGCCCCATAATTGAGTTAACTGGGCAAAGATCTCCGGGTGGAGTTCCCACTCCCCCGGATGGAATGTCTGACGACTCAGATAATCCGCCTCCCAGTTTTCCACTCCTGGGATGTGGATCGCAGATAGGTGGCAGGAGTGATCCTCCGCCCATTTTATTATTTTTGGTCACTTCTCTCATCGCCAGGGAACTCCATGTTCCCCCCTGATGATTGATATAAGCAACAGTCGTCATGTTGTCTGATTGGAATCTTATGAATCTGGCCCTTGCTAGTTGAGGCCAAGCCCTGAGAGCATTGAATATCTCTCTCAGTTCCAGAATGTTTATCGGGAGAAGAGACTCTTCCCGAGACCATAGTCCCTGAGCTTTCAGGGATTCCCAGACCACGCACCAGCCCACTAGACTGGCGTCAGTCGTGACGATGACCCACTCTGGTCTGCGGAAGCTCATCCCCTGGGACAGGTGGTCCAGGGTTAGCCACCAACGGAGTGAGTCTCTGGTCTTCTGATCTACTTGAATCACTGGAGACAAGTCTGTATAGTCCCAATTCCACTGTTTCAGCATGCACAGTTGTAATGGTCTTAGATGAATTCGCGCAAAAGGAACTATGTCCATTGCTGCAACCATCAACCCTACTACTTCCAATGCACTGAGCTATGGAGGGACGTGGAACAGAATGAAGAATTTGACAAGCGTTTAGAAGTTTTGACTTTCTGACTTCTGTCAGGAAAATCCTCATTTCTAAAGAATCTATTATTGTTCCCAAGAAAGGAACTCTTGTCGACGGAGACAGGGAACTTTTTTCTATGTTCACTTTCCATCGTGAGATCTGAGAAAGGCCAGAACGATGTCTGTGTGAGCCTTTGCCTTTGAAAGAGACGACGCTTGTATTAGAATGTCGTCCAAGTAAGGTGCTACTGCAATGCCCCTTGGTCTTAGAACCGCTAGAAGGGACCCGAGTACCTTTGTGAAGAACCTTGGAGCAGTGGCTAACCCGAATGGGAGAGCCACAAACTGGTAATGTTTGTCCAGAAAGGCGAACCTTAGGAACTGATGATGATCTTTGTGGATAGGAATATGTAGATACGCATCCTTTAGATCCACGGTAGTCATAAATTGACCCTCCTGGATTGTAGGTAGAATCGTTCGAATGGTTTCCATTTTGAACGATGGCACTCTGAGGAATTTGTTTAGGATCTTTAAATCCAGAATTGGTCTGAAAGTTCCCTCTTTTTTGGGAACTACAAACAGATTTGAGTAAAATCCCATTCCTTGTTCCGCCATTGGAACTGGGTGTATCACTCCCATTTTTAACAGGTCTTCTACACAATGTAAGAATGCCTGTCTCTTTATTTGGTTTGAAGATAAGTGAGACATGTGGAACCTTCCCCTTGGGGGTAGTTCCTTGAATTCCAGAAGATAACCCTGAGAAACTATTTCTAGTGCCCAGGGATCCTGAACATCTCTTGCCCAAGCCTGAGCAAAGAGAGAGAGTCTGCCCCCTACTAGATCCGGTCCCGGATCGGGGGGCTACTCCTTCATGCTGTTTTGTTAGCAGCAGCAGGCTTCTTGGCCTGCTTACCGTTGTTCCAGCCTTGCATCGGTTTCCAAGCTGGTTTTGTTTGCGAAGCATTACCCTCTTGTTTAGAGGATGCAGAGTTGGAGGCCGGTCCGTTCCTGAAATTGCGAAAGGAACGAAAATTAGACTTATTCTTGGCTTTGAAAGGCCTATCTTGTGGGAGGGCGTGGCCCTTTCCCCCAGTGATGTCTGAGATAATCTCTTTCAATTCTGGCCCAAAGAGAGTTTTACCCTTGAAGGGGATATTAAGCAATTTTGTCTTGGAAGATACATCCGCTGACCAAGACTTTAGCCAAAGCGCTCTGCGCGCCACAATTGCAAACCCTGAATTTTTCGCCGCTAATCTAGCTAATTGCAAAGCGGCATCTAAAATAAAAGAGTTAGCCAACTTTAAGTGCGTGAACTCTGTCCATAACCTCCTCATACGGAGTCTCTGTACTGAGCGACTTTTCTAGTTCCTCGAACCAGAACCACGCTGCTGTAGTGACAGAAACAATGCACGAAATGGGTTGCAGGAGGTAACCTTTCTGTACAAAAATCTTTTTAAGCAAACCCTCCAATTTTTTATCCATAGGATCTTTGAAAGCACAATTATCCTCGATAGGAATAGTAGTGCGCTTGTTTAGAGTAGAAACTGCCCCCTCGACCTTAGGGACTGTCTGCCATAAGTCCTTTCTGGGGTCGACCATAGGAAATTATTTCTTAAATATAGGAGGGGGAACAAAAGGTATCCCGGGCTTCTCCCACTCCTTATTCACTATGTCCGCCACCCGCTTGGGTATAGGAAAAGTGTCGGGGTGCACCGAAACCTCTAGGAACTTGTCCATCTTGCATAATTTTTCTGGAATGACCAGGTTGTCACAATCATCCAGAGTAGATAACACCTCCTTAAGCAGTGCGCAGAGATGCTCTAATTTAAATTTAAATGTCACAACATCAGGTTCTGCCTGTTGAGAAAACATAATTTATGCTTACCTGATAAATTCCTTTCTTCTGTAGTGTGATCAGTCCACGGGTCATCATTACTTCTGGGATATTACTCCTCCCCAACAGGAAGTGCAAGAGGATTCACCCAGCAGAGCTGCATATAGCTCCTCCCCTCTACGTCACTCCCAGTCATTCGACCAAGGACCAACGAGAAAGGAAAAGCCAAGGGTGAAGTGGTGACTGTAGTATAAATTAAAAAATATTTACCTGCCTTAAAAACAGGGCGGGCCGTGGACTGATCACACTACAGAGAAAGGAATTTATCAGGGTAAGCATAAATTATGTTTTCTTCTGTTAAGTGTGATCAGTCCACGGGTCATCATTACTTCTGGGATACCAATACCAAAGCAAAAGTACACGGATGACGGGAGGGATAGGCAGGCTCTTTATACAGAAGGAACCACTGCCTGAAGAACCTTTCTCCCAAAAATAGCCTCCGATGAAGCAAAAGTGTCAAATTTGTAAAATTTGGAAAAAGTATGAAGCGAAGACCAAGTTGCAGCCTTGCAAATCTGCTCAACAGAGGCCTCATTCTTGAAGGCCCAAGTGGAAGCCACAGCTCTAGTAGAATGAGCTGTAATTCTTTTCAGGAGGCTGCTGTCCAGCAGTCTCATAAGCTAAACGAATTATGCTACGAAGCCAAAAAGAAAGAGAGGTAGCAGAAGCTTTTTGACCTCTCCTCTGCCCAGAGTAAACGGACAAACAGAGAAGACGTTTGTCGAAATTCCTTAGTTGCCTGTAAGTAAAAATTTTAGAGCACGGACTACATCCAGGTTGTGCAGTAGACGTTCCTTCTTCGAAGAAGGATTTGGGGCACAAGGAAGGAACAACAATCTCTTGATTGATTATTCCTGTTAGTAACTACCTTAGGTAAGAACCCAGGTTTAGTACGCAGAACTACCTTATCCGAATGAAAAATCAAATAAGGAGAATCACAATGTAAGGCTGATAATTCAGAGACTCTTCGAGCCGAGGAAATAGCCATTAAAATAGAACTTTCCAAGATAACAACTTTATATCAATGGAATGAAGGGGTTCAAACGGAACGCCCTGTAAAACATTAAGAACAAGGTTTAAACTCCATGGTGGAGCAACAGTTTTAAACACAGGCTTAATCCTGGCCAAAGCCTGACAAAAAGCCTGGACGTCAGAAACTTCTGACAGACGTTTGTGTAACAGAATGGACAGAGCTGAGATCTGTCCCTTAATGAACTAGCAGATAAACCCTTTTCTAAACCTTCTTGTAGAAAAGACAATATCCTAGGAATCCTAACCTTACTCCAAGAGTAACCTTTGGATTCACACCAATATAGGTATTTACGCCATATCTTATGGTAAATCTTTCTGGTAACAGGCTTCCTAGCCTGTATTAAGGTATCAATAACTGACTCAGAAAACCCACGTCTTGATAAAATCAAGCGTTCAATTTCCAAGCAGTCAGCTTCAGAGAAGTTAGATTTTGATGTTTGAAGGGACCCTGTATCAGAAGGTCCTGTTTCAGAGGTAGAGACCAAGGTGGACAGGATGACATGTCCACCAGGTCTGCATACCAAGTCCTGCGTGGCCACGCAGGAGCTATTAGAATCACTGATGCTCTCTCTTGTTTGATTCTGGCAATCAATCGAGGAAGCATCGGGAAGGGTGGAAACACGTAAGCCATCCTGAAGTCCCAAGGTGCTGTCAGGGCATCTATCAGGACTGCTCCTGGATCCCTGGATCTGGACCCGTAACGAGGAAGCTTGGCGTTCTGTCGAGACGCCATGAGATCTATCTCTGGTTTGCCCCAACGTCAAAGTATTTGGGCAAAGACCCTCCGGATGGAGTTCCCACTCCCCCGGATGAAAAGTCTGACGACTTAAGAAATCCGCCTCCCAGTTCTCCACTCCCGGGATGTGGATTGCTGACAGGTGGCAAGAGTGAGACTCTGCCCAGTGAATTATCTTTGATACTTCCATCATAGCTAGGGAGCTTCTTGTCCCTCCCTGATGGTTGATGTAAGCTACAGTCGTGATGTTGTCCGACTGAAACCTGATGAAACCCCCGAGTTGTCAACTGGGGTCAAGCCAGGAGGGCATTGAGAACTGCTCTCAATTCCAGAATGTTTATTGGCAGGAGACTCTCCTCCTGACTCCATTGTCCCTGAGCCTTCAGAGAATTCCAGACGGCACCCCAACCTAGAAGGCTGGCGTCTGTTGTTACAATTGTCCAGTCTGGTCTGCTGAATGGCATCCCCCTGGACAGATGTGGCCGAGAAAGCCACCATAGAAGAGAATTTCTGGTCTCTTGATCCAGATTCAGAGAAGGGGATAAGTCTGAGTAATCCCCATTCCACTGACTTAGCATGCACAGTTGCAGTGGTCTGAGGTGTAAGCGTGCAAAGGGTACTATGTCCATTGCCGCTACCATTAAGCCGATTACCTCCATGCATTGAGCCACTGACGGGTGTTGAATGGAATGAAGGGTGCGGCAAGCACTTTGAAGTCTTGTTAGCCTGTCCTCTGTCAGGTAAATCTTCATTTCTACAGAATCTATAAGAGTCCCCAGGAAGGGAACTCTTGTGAGTGGAACGAGTGAACTTTTCTTTTCGTTCACCCTTCCATCCATGTGACCTTAGAAATGCCAGTACTAACTCTGTATGAGACTTGGCAGTTTGAAAGCTTGAATCAGAATGTCGTCTAGGTATGGAGCTACCGAGATCCCCGCGGTCTTAGTACCCGCCAGAAGAGCACCCAGAACCTTTGTGAAGATTCTTGGAGCTGTAGCCAATCCGAATGGAAGAGCCACAAACTGGTAATGCCTGTCTAGGAAGGCAAACCTTAGGTACCGGTAATGATCTTTGTGAATCGGTATGTGAAGGTAGGCATCTTTTAAATCTACAGTGGTCATGTACTGACCCTCTTGGATCATAGGTAAAATTGTCCGAATAGTCTCCATCTTGAACGATGGAACTCTTAGGAATTTGTTTAGGATCTTTAAGTCCAGGATTGGTCTGAAAGTTCCCTCTTTTTGGGAACCACAAACAGATTTGAGTAAAACCCCTGTCCCTGTTCCGATCGTGGAACAGGATGGATTACTCCCATTAACAAGAGCTCTTGTACGCAGCGTAGAAACGCCTCTTTCTTTGTCTGGATTGTTGACAATCTTGACAGATGAAATCTCTCTCTTGGAGGAGAGTATTTGAAGTCCAGAAGGTATCCCTGAGATATTATCTCCAGCGCCCAGGGATCCTGGACATCTCTTGCCCAAGCCTGGGCGAAGAGAGAAAGTCTGCCCCCCACTAGATCCGATCCCGGATCGGGGGCCCTCAATTCATGCTGTTTTAGGGGCAGCAGCAGGTTTCCTGGTCTGCTTGCCCTTGTTCCAGGACTGGTTAGGTTTCCAGCCTTGTCTGTAGCGAGCAACAGCTCCTTCCTGTCTTGGTGCAGAGGAAGTTGATGCTGCTCCAGCTTTGAAATTACGAAAGGAACGAAAATTAGACTGTCTAGCCTTAGCTTTGGCTTTGTCCTGAGGCAGGGCATGGCCTTTACCTCCTGTAATGTCAGCGATAATCTCTTTCAACCCGGGCCCGAATAAGGTCTGCCCTTTGAAAGGTATATTAAGCAATTTAGACTTAGAAGTAACATCAGCTGACCAGGATTTTAGCCACAGCGCCCTGCGTGCCTGAATGGCGAATCCTGAATTCTTCGCCGTAAGTTTAGTAAGATGTACTACGGCCTCCGAAATGAATGAATTAGCTAGTTTAAGGACTCTAAGCCTGTCCGTAATGTCGTCCAGAGTAGCTGAACTAATGTTCTCTTCCAGAGACTCAATCCAGAATGCCGCTGCAGCCGTGATCGGCGCAATGCATGCAAGGGGTTGCAATATAAAAACCTTGTTGAACAAACATTTTCTTAAGGTAACCCTCTAATTTTTTATCTATTGGATCTGAAAAAGCACAGCTATCCTCCACCGGGATAGTGGTACGCTTAGCTAAAGTAGAAACTGCTCCCTCCACCTTAGGGACCGTTTGCCATAAGTCCCGTGTGGTGGCGTCTATTGGAAACATTTTTCTAAATATTGGAGGGGGTGAGAACGGCACACCGGGTCTATCCCACTCCTTAGTAACAATTTCAGTAAGTCTCTTAGGTATAGGAAAAACCTCAGTACTCGCCGGTAAAGCAAAATATTTATCCAACCTACACATTTTCTCTGGTATTGCAACTGTGTTACAATCATTCAGAGCCGCTAACACCTCCCCTAGTAATACACGGAGGTTTTCCAGTTTAAATTTAAAATTGAAATATCTGAATCCAGTCTGTTTGGATCAGAACCGTCACCCACAGAATGAAGTTCTCCCGTCCTCATGTTCTGCCACCTGTGACGCAGTGTCTGACATGGCCCTAATATTATCAGCGCACTCTGTTCTCACCCCAGAGTGATCACGCTTACCTCTTAGTTCTGGTAATTTAGCCCAAAACTTCAGTCATAACAGTAGCCATATCCTGTAATGTGATTTGTAATGGCCGCCCAGATGTACTCGGCGCTACAATATCACGCACCCTCCCGATCGGGAGATGCAGGTACTGACACGTGAGGCGAGTTAGTCGGCATAACTCTCCCCTCGTTGTTTGGTGAAATTTGTTCAATTTGTACAGATTGACTTTTATTTAAAGTAGCATCAATACAGTTAGTACATAAATTTCTATTGGGCTCCACTTTGGCATTGCAACAAATGACACAGGTATCATCCTCTGAATCAGACATGTTTAACACACTAGCAAATAAACTTGCAACTTGGAATACAATTCAATTAGAATAATATTAAAAACGTACTGTGCCTTTAAGAAGCACAGAAGATCTATGACAGTTGAAAATTAATAAATTGAAAACAGTTATAGTGTAAACAAACACAACTTTAGCAAAGGTTTAATCCCATTAGCAAAGATAACAAATTCTGAAAGCAGGAAACAAATTACAGAATAAACGTTTTTTATCTCAGTCAACTATAATTCTCACAGCTCTGCTGAGAGAAATTACCTCCCTCAAAATAAGTTTTGAAGACCCCTGAGCTCTGTAGAGATGAACCGGTTCATGCAGGAAATACAATGAGCTGCTGACTGAAATATTTGATGCGTAGCAAAAGCGCCAAAAAACGGCCCCCTCCCCCTCACACACAGCAGTGAGAGAGAACAGAAACTGTCAGAAAAAAGATTAAGCAACTGCCAAGTGGAAAAATAGTGCCCAAACATTTATTCACTCAGTACCTCAGCAAATGAAAACGATTTTACATTCCAGCAAAAACGTTAAACATAATTTCTAGTTATTAAACAGCTTTATGTAATTCTTACAGTGTAATTCTAGTGAAGTACCATTCCCCAGAATACTGAAGTGTAAAGTATACATACATGACATTATATCGGTATGGCAGGATTTTCTCATCAATTCCATTGTCAGAAAATAAAAGCTGCTACATACCTCTATGCAGATTCATCTGCCCGCTGTCCCCTGATCTGAAGTTTACCTCTCCTCAGATGGCCGGAGAAACAGCAATATGATCTTAACTACTCCGGCTAAAATCATAGCAAAAACTCTGGTAGATTCTTCTTCAAACTCTGCCAGAGAGGTAATAACACACTCCGGTGCTATTTTAAAATAACAAACTTTTGATTGAAGATATAAAACTAAGTATAATCACCATAGTCCTCTCACACATCCTATCTAGTCGTTGGGTGCAAGAGAATGACTGGGAGTGACGTAGAGGGGAGGAGCTATATGCAGCTCTGCTGGGTGAATCCTCTTGCACTTCCTGTTGGGGAGGAGTAATATCCCAGAAGTAATGATGACCCGTGGACTGATCACACTTAACAGAAGAAATTCTACCTGAATCTGAAATTTCCCCATCTGACAAAACCTCCCTCATGGCCCCTTCAGATTGGTGTGAGGGTATGACAGAGCAATTATCATCAGCGCCCTCCTGCTCTACAGTGTTTAAAACAGAGCAATCGCGCTTTCTCTGATATGCAGGCATTTTGGATAAAATATTTGCTATGGAGTTATCCATTACTGCCGTCAATTGTTGCATAGTAATAAGCATTGGCGCGCTAGAAGTATTAGGGGCCTCCTGCGTGGGCAAAACTGGCATAGACACAGAAGGAGATGATGTAGAACTATGTCTACTCCCTTCATCTGATGAATCATCTTGGGCAACTTTACTATCTGTGGCAGTACTCTCCTTACTTTGTTTGGACGCTATGGCACAATTATCACACAATTTTGAAGGGGGAGACACATTGGCTTTCATACATATAGAACATAGCTTATCTGAAGGCACAGACATGTTAAACAGGCTTAAACTTGTCAATAAAGTACAAAAACCGTTTTAAAACAAAAACGTTACTGTCTCTTTAAATTTTAAACAGGGCACACTTTATTACTGAATATGTGAAAAACTATGAAGGAATTGTTCAAAATTTACCAAATTTTCACCACAGTGTCTTAAAGCATTCAAAGTATTGCACCCCAAATGTCAGAGCTTTAACCCTTAAAATGAAGAAACCGGAGCCGGTTATAGTTTTAACCCCTCTACAGTCCCAGCTACAGCCTTTGCTGCGACTTTACCAAACCCAGGGGGGAATACGATACCAAATGAAGCCTTCTAGGAACCTTTTCAACTACTTTCAGATCCACACACATGCATCTGCATGTCTTGCTCTCAAAAGTAACTGCGCAGTAATGGCGCGAAAATGAGGCTCAGCCTACAACAGGGAAGGCCCTTCCTGACTGGAAAGGTGTCTAACCCAGTGCCTGACGTTAAAAAACGTTCCCCAAAGTTTATTAGTGTGAATTTCAACATAAAGATGTATAAAATGCCCATAAAAGTGTCTACCAGTTTTATAGCCCATATTAAGCCCTTTATTCTGTTTGAGACTAAGAAAATGGCTTACCGGTCCCCATGAGGGGAAATGACAGCCTTCCAGCATTACACAGTCTTGTTAGAAATATGGCTAGTCATACCTTAAGCAGAAAAGTCTGCTAACTGTTTCCCCCAACTGAAGTTACTTCATCTCAACAGTCCTATGTGGAAACAGCAACGATTTTAGTTACTGCTGCTAAAATCATCTTCCTCTCACAAACAGAACTCTTCATCTTTTTCTGTTTCAGAGTAAATAGTACATACCAGCACTATTTTAAAATAAACTCTTGATAGTAGAATAAAAAAACTACAACTAAACACCACATACTCTTAACCATCTCCGTGGAGATGTTGCCTGTGCAACGGCAAAGAGAATGACTGGGGTGGGCGGAGCCTAGGAGGGACTATATGGACAGCTTTTGCTGGGCTCTTTGCCATTTCCTGTTGGGGAAGAGATATTTCCCACAAGTAAGGATGACGCCGTGGACCGGACACACCAATGTTGGAGAAAAAATAACTGTCTTGAAATAAAGGGCGGGGCCGTGGACTCACCATATCCAGAAAGAAATAGATTTATCAGGTAAGTTCTTACATAAAATTATGTTTTCTTTCATGTAATTGGCAAGAGTCCATGAGCTAGTGACGTATGGGATAGCAAATACCCAAGATGTGGAACTCCACGCAAGAGTCACTAGAGAGGGAGGGATAAAATAAAGACAGCCAATTCCGCTGAAAAAACAATCCACAACCCAAATCAAAAGTTTTAATCTTTATAATGAAAAAAACTGAAATTATAAGCAGAAGAATCAGACTGAAACAGCTGCCTGAAGTACTTTTCTACCAAAAACTGCTTCTGAAGAAGAAAAAACATCTAAATGGTAGAATTTAGTAAAAGTATGCAAAGAAGACCAAGTTGCTGCTTTGCAAATCTGATCAACAGAAAGGAGCCGTAATCCTTTGAGGCGGGGATTTACCCGACTCCACATAAGCATGATGAATCAAAAGCTTTAACCAAGACGCCAAAGAAATGGCAGAAGCCTTCTGACCTTTCCTAAAACCAGAAAAGATAACAAATAGACTAGAAGTCTTTCTGAAATCTTAGCAGCTTCAACATAATATTTCAAAATTCTGACCACATCCAAAGAATGTAAGGATCTTTCCAAAGAATTCTTAGGATTTAGGACACAAGGAAGGAACAATAATTCCTCTATTAATGTTGTTAGAATTCACAACTTGAGGTAAAAATTTAAATAAAGACAGCAAAACCACCTTATCCTGATGAAAAATCAGAAAAGGAGACTCACAAGAAAGAGCAGATAATTCAAAAACTCTTCTAGCAGAAGAGATGGCCAAAAGGAACAATACTTTCCATGAAAGTAATTCAATGTCCAAAGAATGCATATGCTCAAACGGAAGAGCCTGTTAAGCCCTCAGAACAAAATTAAGACTCCAAGGAGGAGAAATTGGCTTAATGACAGGCTTGATACAACCCAATGCCTGAACAAAACAATGAATATCAGAAAGATTAGCAATTTTTTCTGTGAAACAGCACAGAAAGAGCAGAGATTTGTCCTTTCAAGGAACTTGCAGACAAAACCTTATGAAGAAACTATAAAATCCTAGGAATTCTAAAAGAATGCCAAGAGAAATAATGAGAAGAGCATCATAAGATGTAAGTCTTCCAAACTCGATAATAAATCTTTCTAGACACAGATTTACGAACCTGCAACATAGTATTAATCACTGAGTCAGAGAAACCTCTATGACTAAGCACTAAGCGTTTTAATTTCCATACCATCAAATTTAATAATTTGATTTCCTGACGGAAAAAAACAAATATTAAGATACAAGGTCTTGCCTAAATGGAAGTGACCAAGGTTGGCAACGGGACATCCGAACAAGAACCATATACCAAAACCTGAGCGGCCATGCTGGAGCCACCAGCAGCACAAACGATTTTTCCATGATGATTTTGAAAAAATCACTCTTAAAAAGAAGAACCAGAAGGAGCAAAAATATAGGCAGATTGATAACTCCAAGGAAGTGTCAATGCATACACTGTTTCCGCCTGAGGATCCCCGGACCTGAATAGGTACCTGGGAAGTTTTCTTGTTTAGATGAGATGCCATCAGAACTATTACTGGAAACCCTCACAACAGAACAATTTGAAAAAACACAGCTGGGTAAAGAGACCATTCTCTCTGATGTAAAGCTTGATTGACAGCAAAAAGAAGCCAAAACTGACAAACTCTGAGAATGCACGGAGTTCCAAAATATTGAATGGTTATCTCGCCTCCTGAGATTTCCAAACCCCTTGTGCTGACAGAGATCCCCAGACAGCCTCCCAACCTAAAAGACTCGCATCTGTAGTGATCAAGGTCCAGGTTGGATGAATCGAAGAGATCTGTAGAACTATATGATGGTGATCTAACCACCAAGTCAATGATAGTTTAGCATTGGAATTCAAAGATATTAAAAATGATATCCTAGAATCCCTGCACCATTATTTAGCATAAAAAACTGGAAAGGTTTCATATGAAAATGAGCAAAGGTAATTGAATCCAATGCTGCAGCCATGAGACCTAAAACTTCCATGCATATAGCTACTGAAGGAAACAATAGAGACTGAAGGTTCCGACAAACTGAACCAAATATAATTATCTCCTGTCTGTTAGAGACAAAGACATTGACACAATCTATCTGGAAACCTAAAAAAGGTGACCCTTGTCTGAGCAACCAAGGATCTTTTGATAAAAAGATCCTCCAACCATGTCTAAGAAGAAACAACAAAAGTTGAATAGTATAAAATTCTGCAGAACAAAAAGACTGAGCCAGTACCACGAAATCGTCCAAATAAGGAAACACTGAGAACCTTGAAAAGATTCTCAGAACTGTTGCTAGACCAGAAGGAAAAGCAACAAATTGGTAATGCTTGTCAAAGAAAGAGAATCTCAGAAAATAAAAATAATCTGAATGAAAACAGAAGAAGATATGCATCTATTTTAAACAAATAATGCCCTTACTGACCAAAAAGGCAGAATAGACCATATAAAACACCATTCTGAAAGAAGGAACTCTTATATGACAAATCAAAAAGATTTTCTATCTTTGGGACAATGAATAGTTTTGAACAAAACCGCAAACCCTGTTTCTGAAATGGAACTGGTATGAATACCCCAGATAACTCCAGGTCTGAGCAGCGCCTTGAGACCCCAACGGGTAACTGACCGCGCCTCACAAGTACCCAACACATACAGGTCTGAAACATACTTCATAAAAGTGTGAGCCTTTACTGGAATAGCTGGAATATGCTAGAGAGAAAAAAACTTCAAACAGGCGGTATTACTCTGAATTCTATTCAGTACCCCAATCTAAGAAGTTTTGACCGAATTGAACCAAACTAATTTAAAAAAGTCAAAACCTGCCCCTTACCAGCTAAGCTGGAATAAAAAAACGCACCTACATGCAAATTTGGGGGGCTGACTTTGATGTTTTAAATAGCTTAACTTCATTCCATGTTGAAGAAAGCTTCCAATTATAAACATGTTACTTGGGGAAGAATTAGGATTCCGTTCCTTATTAAGAACAAACTAATATAAGCTTAAGATTTACTCTTAGAACTCAATCTTGAAGCAACAAAAAACTCCCTTCCCCAGAGTAACAGTTGGAAAAAATTGAATCCAATTGTGAACCAAATAATTGATTACCTTGGAAAAAAAGAAATATGAATTTTAGAAATCAAATTAGCATTCCAAGATTAAGTCACAAAGTTCTTCTAGCTAAAAGTAGCTAAAGACATAGATTAAACCTCAATTGTGAAAATATCAAAAAAATGACGACACAAATGAAATTATTAGCATGTTGATCAACTTAACAATGCTAAAACAAATCATAACCCGATACCCAGAAAGTTGAAGCATTTGCAACATCAGCCAAATAAATTGCAGGCCTAAGAAAAGGACCAGAAATAAAATAATTTTCCTTAAATAAGAAACAAGTTTCCCATCTGAAGGAAAAAAATAAATACTATTTTCTATAGGAATAGTAGAATGTTTAGCAAGAGTAGAGATAGCCCCATTAACTTTGGGGATCTTCCTCAAAACTTTAAACTAACTGCTGGCAAAGGATACAATTTAAAAACCTTAAAGAAGGAATAAAAGAAGTCCCAGGTCTATTCCATTCCCTAGTATCATGAACTGGGAAAAAAAAAGCCTCTGAAGAAACCACAGGAGATTAATGAGCAGAATTTAAATGTTAGCTAGTCTTAAATCAAAAGAACTAGACTCCTCAATATCCAATATAATCAACACCTTTTCAACAACAAATGTACTCTATTTAAAAATAAAGTAGATTTGTTAGTGTCAAATATCTGATTAAGTATATTCTAAATGAGAAAACAAATCATCAGAGAAGGATAATTCAGTATGTTGTTGGTCATTTAAAAATTAATCAACTAAATGAGAAGTTTAAAAAAGACCTATAAATTTTATTAGAAGGCGGGATGTCAGACAAAGCCTTTAGAATAGAATCAGGAAAACATTCTCATAGATTCCTAGGTATATCTTGTACATTAGATGTAAAAAGAATAGCAATAGATAATGCATAAATACTAATGGACTCTGCATGTAAAAGTTTATCATGATAACTTATTACAAACCATAGCTAAAGATAAAATTCATAACATTAAAATAAATGAACTTAGCTTTGGTAGGAGTGATATAAGTCATCAGGAATCCACCAGTATTTTCTGATACAGGAACAGTTTTTGGAATATCTTGCAATATGTAATAGAAAAACAACATATAAAGCTAAATTATAAAATTCCTTAAATTACAGTTTCAGGAATGGGAAAAAAAGCAAACAGAACAAGCCTCTAGAAACCAGAAGCAACTAAAAAGTGAGACTTAAATAATGTAAAAAAACTGGTGCCAAGTATGACGCCCACATATTTTTTGGTGCCAAAAACGTCTGTAATGAACACGAGAGACAAAAATTACGCAACTACGTGAAAACTTCTGGCGTCAACTACGACGGAAATGACGTCATTGACGTCAGACAAACGTCAATCTTGCGCCAAAAAAGTATTGCGTCAAAAATGACGCAATAAATTCTAGCATTTTTTGCACCCGCGAGCCTAACAGCCCGCAATTTAAAGGAAAAAAGTCAATTGAAAATTTTAGGTAAGAAAAATATTTCATTCATATGCATTTTCCCAAAAAATTAAACTGACAGTCTGAAAGAAGGAAAATAAACTGATTGACCTGAATCATGGCAAATATAAGTATAAAACATATATTTAGAACTTTACATATAAAGTGCCAAACCATAGCTGAGAGTGTCATAAATAAAATAAGACTTACTTACCCAAAGACACTCATCTACATAAAGTAGATAGCCAAACCAGTACTGAAACGAGAATCAGTAGAGGTAATGATATATAAGAGTATATCATCGATCTGAAAAGGGAGGTAGGAGAAGAAAGCTCTACAACCGATAACAGAGAACCTATGAAATAGATCCCCTAGAGGAAGACCATGGTACTCAAAATAGGCAATACTCTCTTCATATCCCTCTGACATTCACTGCACTCTGAGAGGAAAACCGGGCTTCAGCCTGCTGCGAAGCGCATATCAACGTAGAAATCTAGCACAAACTTACTTCACCACCTCCATGGGAGGCAAAGTTTGTAAAACTGAATTGTGGGTGTGGTGAGGGGTGTATTTATAGGCATTTTGAGGTTTGGGAAACTTTGCCCCTCCTGGTAGGAATGTATATCCCATACATCACTAGCTCATGGACTCTTGCCAATTACATGAAAGAAATGAGTAATTCAGACCAAGTGCTTTTGCATTGTCTTTTTATTATGTATTTGTTGATTATGCTATTCTTAATGGGCATTTAAATGTGGAGACTATTATAATTAATTTATATAAACATTTGGATTAGACAAACGATTGAACGTGTGCACCACTATATTTCAATGTGGGGAGGGCGGTTTATCTTATTAAATGGGTCCTATGATCATTGTGTTATAAGCTGTACCATCATTCCTTTCTCTGGGAGATCATTTTTATTGCAAAACCCACCTAAACAGAATATGAATCTACAAGAGAATGAGATAAAACAAGGTTACATTGCAAATCAACTCACCTCCAATTCTTCATTCTGCCTTTGCAAATCTTCTAAAATAATCTGAAGTTCCTCTTCATCTTCACTTTCACTCTCACTTTCAGAGGAATATTCTTCAGTTTCACTTCGGCCATGCTGCTGGCGGCTGCAATATTTGGTACAAGTTATACATGGAAACTAAAACTACTGGTTACAGTAAAAAGAGAAGCATAAACTGAGATAAATGTTTATCTAATCTCCTTAGTTATAGGCTATCGCCAAGATTAGTGCTCAAAGGCAGGGAAAAAAAGCCTACACTAAGGCAAATATTTGTTGAAGGTAGGGATAGGTTCCTACACTACACAAAAAGGGGAAATAATGTGGGGGTCCCTATATGAGGATTGGGTGGGGGGACAACACTACAGAAAAGAAAACAAAAACAAAAAAAAACCCCACATAAACTGAGTACTTGCAGTCAGCTGCCAGTACCTAAGATGGTTACCATTAGTGGTTGGAGGAGGGTTAGAGAGCTGTTGGGGGGGGGGGGGGGGGAGTGCATTTAATAAAAACAAGCAAAAAACCCCTAAACTGGTGGTGAGGAGTGTGGGGGGAAAGCGATGTTTGGGAGGGATCAGGTAGGAATCAGGGGGTGGGAAGTGTCAGGTTGGAGGGCAATCTCTACACTAGAGCAAATATTAAATTTACAAGCTGATTAACACCTTCACTGCCAGAATTTCAGAAGAGTGGCGTGCAGTTGCAATTAGTGGTCTTCTAATTACCAAAAAGCAATGGAAAAGCCATGCATGTTTGCTAATTCTTAACAAAGAACATCATGGTTGCATGAAAAATACCAAAACAAGGCTCAATTTTGTTTAATTATAATGGAGTCATAGCAAAAATGCTAAAAATATTTTGGGCAAGTTTTCTCTGATATTCCCGGTAGCAGAGAGGTTAAACATTGGATGTTATATGATGTATATTCATCATGCTTCCCTAATAAATCATATGTACGTGTAAAACTTATGATTGCAAGATATTCCTTTGATAAATATCAATTCAAGCCTACTATATATTTTGCCCCATTTAAGCCTTAGCTGGCTCCCCGGTTTCTAAAACGATTTTTGCAGCAAGCAGCAGCAGCACCCAAGATGGCTGTTCCCACTCCTTTTTCCCGTCTAGTCTGCATGTGCTTGTTACCTTCTTCATAGCACTATTTTACATGTAAATAATAGCATTTGATGACAAACTATATTGTACATATGGACTATTTTTTTCTGCAAAATTTACACAAAAATAAAGAATGCATTTCTGATAAAACACTTTCATGGCAAATAAACTAAATTATCCAGGAAAAATAAAATGACCTATTTCTAAATTTGCTTTATTACCACAATACAGTTTTTGTGCAAGTATAATGGTCTAAATAAAATTGCCAACAAATGTTCTTGCAATGCTGATTTCAAAACAGTTTTTAAAACTTTTGCATATTTAGCACACAGCTACTGCTACAGTGTATTGGTCGAGGGAAGCAAATGTGCATGCTTGAGATGTCTGCTCTGGGAAGCTCGGCAGACACACAGATGTAGTAGCACCTTCTCCCATAAAAGATAATGGTGCTGTCAGCAGCCAAGTAAAACATAGCAGCAGTGGAGGTGGTTGGAGGAACTGTGAAGGAAAGCATCCTTCAGAGCTATTGTGTTTATAAACTGGCCAGGTTCAATGGCCCTGATAAGCTACTGAAGTGAAATGAGGAACCTTCACAAGCCTGTTCAGCCTTTTTAAGTCAAACACAGGCCAAAATTAGAGGCAAAAGCCTGTCCCCTTTTCCTGACTGGTAAAAAGACAGACTATTTCTATATATTCAGAATCCTGCCAGTCTTTTTAACCAGGTTCAAATAAACTCAAGAAAGAAAAAAACATTTAATGGCAACTTGGAAAAACAATTTTTTCTTACTTGATAAATTCCATTCTTTCAAGTTGGTGAAAGTCCACGATTCCTTAATTGTGTGAATGTATCACCTGGCCACCAGAAGGAGGAAAAGACGCACTACACCAAAGCTTTAACCCTTTTGCTTATAAACCTTTTTTTGAACCAATGTTGAGCCTTTTTGACCCTATTGTAAGTCAAATTTCAGTGAGTGACCAACACAAATTACATAGTTTTTTTCAGCAGGCCCAGCAGATTCACAAAATACCATTATTATTTATAATTCATGACATGTAAGATAGCTGCGGCAAAAATTAAAAGAATACGTATAATTTTTGCATAGATTTTAGTAAATAATATTGAAAATAGTCCATATAATAGAGAGGACCCATTGTGCAGTTCAGACTTCTCCTGGTAAAGGCAGGGTTAACTGCTGAAATGCGTAGATTTGCTCACTAGTACTAACTAACTAACTAACTAAAGTATCAGACATAAAGATCTGAACGGGGGCAACAAACACTTTGTGATTATAACGAGTGTTTATGTGCTTAATAACCTTAACCTGTTGTGGCGCTCTTACTTTCTGATCTGAGACACACTCCTATTAAATTTCCAAATTGTGACATTATTTCTCTTCATTCACAGAAGGCTAACAGAGCAGAACAGGTTAATCCAGCACTTTGTGCAAACTACGAGTGAATCTGGCTTCTAAACCCTGTTGTAGCGCTCTAACTAACCTTCTTTTGGATCATCAGCAATAAAAAAGTCTAATAGGAACAACAGTGTAACAAGATCCATTTGACTACAATAATTGCAACCGTTACATCAATAACTACTTGTATGAAGTTTTGTGTTGTTTCAACAAACAAACTAACCAACCAATTGGAGTAGAGGAACATAGGTCACGTGACTGGGAAGTTTTCTACACTGAAACAGACTACGAGTTCAGAAAACAAGCGTTCACAAACGTGGGTTAAAGGTACTGTCACCACCCACTAGACATTCTATGAAAACGCTGGATCCTCATTTAATGTCATTCAGTCTGTAACTCTACAGACCTGTTTTAGTTTCTTGTGAACGTGTCGAATAGAGTCTTATACTCACGAAACTAAGACACGCTAACAAATTATCCTTTATCCAGCATTTTAGATATTATTTTATCTCGTTATTATGCTTATTGGCATTTTTTATTGTGTACACATTACCATGTTTTAATATGTATTCTTATATACAGTAGATGCCGGCATCTGATTTATATGTATACGCACTGCATTTATATTATTTTTGTTTATATAGAGTATATTAAATATTTCATATAGTATCTTTGAACTTAATGGAAATTTATTCACACATTTTTGGAGACAGATAGCTATCTGGAGCGCATTCCCCGTTTCCTTTAACAAAACAACCGCAGATGCCTTCTGACCCTTACGCTTGCCTGAAAACAGAACGAATAAACTAGACTTCGTACACTGCAAGTAGAATTTCAAAGCTCTAACCACGTCCAGATTATGTAACCTTTTCTTAGAAAAATAAGGATTAGTACAAAAAGAAGGTACCACAATCTCCTGATTAATCTTCTCTAAAAAACAACTTTAGGAAGAAAACAGGACTAAGAGTCAATGTAAATAACACCTGAAGCAATGTCCAAAATAACAGTCTTTGGTGATATCAAACGGTCATGTAGATATTGCAATGTGTTGTGAATAAGAAGATGAGGATGTTGTCAAGGAGGAATGTCCTATAAGGCCAAGTTGGAGCCAATAAGATTGCTGAGATTTGCTCCTGTTTGATCCTTGCAATTACCCTTGGCAAGAGAACAATTGTAGGAAACAGATAAACTAGCTGATAAGGCCAAGGTACTGCAAGAGCATCTATCAGCTGGGGGATCCCTAAACATCGATCCATATCTGGGAAGTTTGCATAGCATGCAGTCGTCTGATGGAAAAAACAATTTATATCTTAACTTACAAAAACCTTTCTTTCATGGTGATAAGAGTTCACGATCCACAATTCTTGGAATTTCCTTTCCTGCCCCTAGGAAGAGGCAAAGATTCACAAACCTCAGAGTTTTATATAAACCCTTCCACCTCTATGGTAATCAGTCTGACGTATAGCCAAGCTGACAGAGGTGAGAATGAAATAGAGCAAAATAATTAGAGAAAATGGGGGGGAGGGGGGGGGAGGATGTGCCAAAAATAATACAAAAAAATCAGGTTGGGGTCTCATGGACTCTTAACACCATGAAAGAAAAGAATTTATCGCATAAGATATAAATTATGCTTTTTTTCATATAGGTGATAAGAGTCCATGATCCATTACTCCTGGGAACTAATACACAAGCTGCGGCAGAGGCCACAATTATAGGAAAAAAATAGGGAGGGATTAAACATTTTAAACCATAAAAAATAACACCCAAAAACAGTCCTAGACAGAAACAAATCCCTGAAATACTTTCCTACCAAAACCAGCTTCATAAGAAGCAAAAAACATTGAAATAGTAGAATTTAGTAAATGTACACAAGTATGACCAAGTAGCTGCCTTTCAAATTTGTTCAAGCAAAGTTAGTCCAGCACAACAGCGGTCAGGGACATGCAGGTTCACTCAGGAGCTACACTCAGGGCTCCAACAGCATACAAACGACTCCAAGGTGAGTGACAGCAAAAGCAAGTTTATTACCAAATTTTACCTCCTGTGTAAAATTTGGTAATAAACTTGCTTTTGCTGTCACTCACCTTGGAGTCGTTTCAAATTTGTTCCACAGAAGCCTCAATCTTGAATGCCCAGGAAGTGGCTACAGAACGAGTAGAATGAGTCACGATTCGCTTAGGAGGAGTCTTACCTGCTTCTACATAAGCCATATGGATTAATTGCTTAATCCAAGAGGCCAGGGCAAAAGAAGATGTCTGAAATCTTAAGTAACCTCAAGATAATATTTCAAAGCCTTAACAACATCTAAATTATGAAGAAGTTTCTCTAAAAAATTATTTGGATCAGTACAAAAAGAGAAGGAACCACAAGAAAGAGCAGACAATTCAGACACTCTTCTAGCAGAGGAAATAGCCAAAAGGAACAAAGCTTTCCAAGAAAATAAGCTTAACATCCCCCTTATACACAGGTTGAAAAGGAGGACATAGTAAACACCTCTAGAACCAAATTAAGATTCCAAGGAAGAGAAATAGGTTTAATCACAGACTTTATTCTAGATAATGCCTGAACAAAACTCTGCAAGACAATCAAAATTTTCTATGGAAAAAAACAGAGATGGCCTAAAACTGGCCAGGAACTGACAGAGAGACCTTCCTCTAAATCATCCTGAAGAAACTCAAGAATTCTTGGAATCTTATAAGAAATGTCAAGAATAATTATAATCAGAACACCACAAAAATAAAAGCTTTCCAACCCGTGTAATGGATCTTTCTGGAAATAGGTTTCCTAGCCTGAACAAGAGTATTATCAACAGACTCAGAGAAATTTCTCTGATGAAAAACTATCCGTTCAATTTCCAAGCTTAGAGATTTAAAATCTGGATAAAAAAAAAAAAAAAAAGACTTTGAAACAGAAAATCACTTCTTAAAGGAAGAGACCAAGGCTGGCAACTGGATATCTGAACCAGATCTGCAAACCAAACTCTTTGAAGCCACTTTGGAGCTATGAGAAAAAGAAAATGTATGCTTACCTGATAAATTTATTTCTTTTTTGACACGATGAGTCCATGGATCATCTTTAATTACTAATGGGATATTCACCTCCTGGTCAGCATGAGGCGGCAAAGAGCACCACAGCAAAGCTGTTAAATAGCTCCTCCCTTCCCTCCCACTCCAGTCATTCGACCGAAGTTAAGGATAGAAAGGAAAAACCAAGGTGCAGGTGTGTCTGAAGTTTATAATAACCAATAACCTGTCTTTCAAGAACAGGGCGGGCGGTGGACTCATAGTGTCAAAAAAGTAGGGCTGCAACTAACTATTATTTTCATAATTGATCAATTATTTTTTCGATTAATCGACTAATCGGATAAAAATAAATAAAAAAATGTTCCCCTATATTTAAAATTACAATCAACATACTGAATGTTACAAATATAAACTTCAGACTAAAACTTTACATTAACACAACCTTTGTCCAATTTTTTAAGCAGCAGAATCAATTTTTATAATTAAGCAAAACCAAACCACAAACTGTTTCAAAAGACGTAGAATTAGATAGAGGTAGACTAACACTGTTTATAACATTCTGTTCACTCTTTCAGAAACTTTGCATTGAAATGTAAAAATATCAACATGACCACGTGCTCCTGGCTGTGGCTGGCTCTCTTTTTGCAAGCAATGTTGCCTGCAACAGAGAAGAGGTGCTCAGATGGTGTTGAGGTGCCTGAGATGCATAAGTAGGGTTTTGACAATTTCACCAAGGTGGGATATTTATCTTTGTAAGCTCCACCAATGCAAGGGTCTCTTAAAGTAAGCCTGGACTTCATTCTAACATAAAAAATGATCTTGAATATTTTATATATACAATGGTAAATAACCAGCTATAAGGTTAGGGGGAAAATATCTGCTCTTAAAATAATAGATTCATACTTATAGAAGTTGAATTTGGTACATATTAGAATTAAGCCTTACACATAAATCTATACAGTACATATAATCAATAGCAAGCAATCCGCAAATTGTGCAAATAGATAATAGTGCACATCAATACAAATAATTCCCATCAATCTAATGCTAGGTGTAAATAACAAGCTCGGCACTGTCATGCAAAGCACCTAGTTACAAATCACCTGATTTAATATAAACCATCCAAATGATGACTCCTATTTTATTTCTGGGTTGCTCATAAGCCAAGAGTAGTTGCAAACTTACACTGTCCTGAAAAAGTTGAAACAAACCGCTAGATTTGGAGTTTTGTCGGTAACGACCCGAAAAACTAACGCCGGCTTTTTTCTGGCCGCACCATAAAAATAACTCTGGTATTGAGAGTCCACAAAATGGCTGCGTTAGGCTCCAAAAAAGGAGCGTAGAGCATTTTTAACGCAGCTTCAACTCTCGATACCAGAGTTGCTTACGCAAGCGGCCAGCCTCAAAAACGTGCTCGTGCACGATTCCCCCATAGGAAACAATGGGGCTGTTTGAGCTGAAAAAAAACCTAACACCTGCAAAAAAAGCCGCGTTCAGCTCTTAAAGCAGCCCCATTGTTTGCTATGGGGAAACACTTCTACGTCTGCACCTAACACCCTAACATGTACCCCGAGTCTAAACACCCCTAGCCTTACACTTATTAACCCCTAATCTGCCGCTCCAGCTATCGCTGACCCCTGCATATTATTATTAACCCCTAATCTTCCGCTCCGTAAACCGCCGCTACTTACATTATCCCTATGTACCCCTAATCTGCTGCCCTAACATCGCCGACCCCTATATTATATTTATTAACCCCTAATCTGCCCCCACAACGTCGCCTCCACCTGCCTACACTTATTAACCCCTAATCTGCCGACCGAGAGCTCACCGCTATTCTAATCAATGTATTAACCCCTAAAGCTAAGTCTAAACACTAACACCCCCCTAAGTTAAATATAATTTACATCTAACGAAATTAATTAACTCTTATTAAATAAATTATTCCGATTTAAAGACTAAATACTTACCTGTAAAATAAATCCTAATATAGCTACAATATAAATTATAATTATATTGCTTAGCTCTATTTTAGGTATTAATATTATTTTACAGGCAATTATTGATAATTATTTTAACCAGGTACAATAGCTAAAATAGTTAAAACAATAAATTACAAATTACCTGTAAAATAAATACTAACCTAAGTTACAATTAAACCTAACACTACACTATCAATAAATTAATTAAATAAACTACCTACAATTACCTACAATTAACCTAACACTACACTATCAATAAATTAATTAAATACAATTCCTACAAATAAATACCAAATTAAATAAACTAGCTAAAGTACAAAAAATAAAAAAGAACTAAGTTACAAAAAATAAAAAAATATTTACAAACATAAGAAAAATATTAACAACAATTTTAAACTAATTACACCTACTCTAAGCCCCCTAATAAAACAACAAAGCCCCCCAAAATAAAAAAATGCCCTACCCTATTCTAAATTACTAAAGTTAAAAGCTCTTTTACCTTACCAGCCCTGAACAGGGCCCTTTGCGGGGCATGCCCCAAGAAGTTCAGCTCTTTTGCCTGTAAAAAAAAAACATACATACCCCCCCCCCCAACATTACAACCCACCACCCACATACCCCTAATCTAACCCAAACCCCCCTTAAATAAACCTAACACTAAGCCCCTGAAGATCTTCCTACCTTGTCTTCACCTCACCGGGTATCACCGATCGGTCCTGGCTCCGATATCTTCATCCAACCCAAGCGGGGGCTAGACATCCACTGAAGAAGTCCAGAAGAGGGTCCAAAGTCTTCATCCTATCCGGGAAGAAGAGGCGATCCGGACCGGCAACCATCTTGATCCAAGCGGCATCTTCTATCTTCATCCGATGACGACCGGCTCCATCCTGAAGACCTCCACGCGGACCTATCTTCTTCCGGCGACGTCCAACTGAAGAATGACGGTTCCTTTAAGGGACGTCATCCAAGATGGCGTCCCTCGAAATCCGATTGGCTGATAGGATTCTATCAGCCAATCGGAATTAAGGTAGGAATATTCTGATTGGCTGATGGAATCAGCCAATCAGAATCAAGTTCAATCCGATTGGCTGATCCAATCAGATTGAGCTCGCATTCTATTGGCTGTTCCGATCAGCCAATAGAATGCGAGCTCAATCTGAATTGCTGATTGGATCCCTCAGAATCAAGTTCAATCCGATTGGCTGATCCAATCAGATTGAGCTCGCATTCTATTGGCTGTTCCGATCAGCCAATAGAATGCGAGCTCAATCTGATTGGCTGATTGGATCAGCCAATCGGATTGAACTTGATTCTGAGGGATCCTATCAGCCAATCGGATTTCGAGGGACGCCATCTTGGATGACGTCCCTTAAAGGAACCGTCATTCTTCAGTTGGACATCGCCGGAAGAAGATGGGTCCGCGTGGAGGTCTTCAGGATGGAGCCGGTCGTCATCGGATGAAGATAGAAGATGCCGCTTGGATCAAGATGGTTGCCGGTCCGGATCGCCTCTTCTTCCCGGATAGGATGAAGACTTTGGACCCTCCTTCTGGACTTCTTCAGTGATGTCTAGCCCCCGCTTGGGTTGGATGAAGAATATCGGAGCCAGGGATGCTCCGATCGGTGATACCCGGTGAGGTGAAGGACAAGGTAGGAAGATCTTCAGGGGCTTAGAGTTAGGTTTATTTAAGGGGGTTTTGGGTTAGATTAGGGGTATGTGGGTGGTGGGTTGTAATGTTGGGGGGGGTATTGTATGTTTTTTTTCTACAGGCAAAAGAGCTGAACTTCTTGGGGCATCGCCCGCAAAGGGCCCTGTTCAGCGGCCTGGTAAGGTAAAAGAGCTTTTAAACTTTTGTAATTTAAAATAGGGTAGGGCATTTTTTTATTTTGGGGGTCTTTGTTGTTTTATAGGAGGGCTTAGAGTAGGTGTAATTTAGTTTAAAATTGTTGTAATATTTTTCTTATGTTTGTAAATATTTTTTTATTTTTTGATAACTTAGTTCTTTTCTTATTTTTTGTACTTTAGCTAGTTATTTAATTGTATTTATTTGTAGGAATTGTATTTAATTAATGTATTGATAGTGTAGTGTTAGGTTAATTGTAGGTAATTGTAGGTAGTTTATTTAATTAATTTATTGATAGGTAGTGTTAGGTTTATTGTAACTTAGGTTAGAGATTTTATTTTACAGGTAATTTTGTAATTATTTTAACTATTTTAGCTATTAAATAGTTCTTAACTATTTAATAGCTATTGTACCTGGTTAAAATAATTACAAAGTTGCCTGTAAAATAAATATTAATCCTAAAATAGCTACAATATAATTATAATTTATATTGTAGCTATATTAGGATTTATTTTACAGGTAAGTATTTATCTTTAAATAGGAATAATTTATTTAATAAGAGTTAATTAATTTCGTTAGATGTAAATTATATTTAACTTAGGGGGGTGTTAGTGTTAGACTTAGCTTTAGGGGTTAATACATTTATTAGAGTAGCGGTGAGCTCCGGTCGGCAGATTAGGGGTTAATAATTGAAGTTAGGTGTCGGCGATGTAGGGAGGGCAGATTAGGGGTTAATACTATTTATTATAGGGTTAGTGATGCGGATTAGGGGTTAATAACTTTATTATAGTAGCGCCTCAGGTCCGGCTCGGCAGATTAGGGGTTAATAAGTGTAGGCAGGTGGAGGAGACGTTGTGGGGGGCAGATTAGGGGTTAATAAATATAATATAGGGGTCGGCGGTGTTAGGGGCAGCAGATTAGGGGTTACATAAGGATAACTTTTGTTGGCGGCGCTTTGCGGTCGGCAGATTAGGGGTTAATATGTGTAGGCAGATGGAGGCGACGTTGAGGGGGGCAGATTAGGGGTTAATAAATATAATACAGGGGTCGGCGGTGTTAGGGGGAGCAGATTAGGGGTACATAAAGATAACGTAGGTGGCGGTCGGCAGATAAGGGGTTAAAAAAATTTATTTGAGTGTCGGCGATGTGGGGGGACCTCGGTTTAGGGGTACATAGGTAGTTTATGGGTGTTAGTGTACTTTAGAGTACAGTAGTTAAGAGCTTTAGAAACCGGCGTTAGCCCAGAAAGCTCTTAACTACTGACTTTTTTCCTGCGGCTGGAGTTTTGTCGTTAGATGTCTAACGCTCACTTCAGAAACGACTCGAAATACCGGAGTTAGAAAGATCCCATTGAAAAGATAGGATACTCAATTTACGTAAGGGGATCTGCGGTATGGAAAAGTCGCGGCTGAAAAGTGAGCGTTAGACCCTATTTTGAGTGACTCCAAATCCCGGCGGTAGCCTAAAACCATGGTTAGGAGCCTCTAACGCTGGTTTTCACGGCTAACGCCAAACTCCAAATCTAGGTCAAAGCGTCTATAGACGTCTTTTAGGCTAAGGGCATAACCATAAAACACAATTCCCTGTGCAGGAGCTCATTGGAGTGAAGCAGCTGGTGCCATAGACAGACCAACCAATTGCAACCCAACTAATCGATTATGAGATTCATTGACAACTATTTTCATAATCGATTATTATCAATTAGTTGTTGCAACTCTACAAAAAAGAAATAAATTTATCAGGTAAGCATACATTTTCTTTTCTTTTAAATGATACGATGAGTCCACGGATCATCTTTAATTACTAATGGGATTCAATACCCAAGCTAGAGTACACAGATGATATGGGAGGGACAAGACAGGGAATCTAAACGGAAGGCACCAACCACTGCTTGAAGAACCTTTCTCCCAAAAGCGGCCTCAGCCAAGGCAAAAGTGTCAAATTTGTAGAACTTTGAAAAAGTGTGAAGAGAAGACCAAGTTGCAGCCTTGCAAATCTGTTGCACAGAAGCTTCATTTTTTAATGCCCATGAGGAAGCAACAGCCCTCGTGAGTCCTTGGTCGTCTGCAGGTAAAACTTTAAAGCACGGACAACGTCCAAATTGTGCAGAAGACGTTCCTTCATAGAAGGATCAGGACACAAGGAAGGAACAACAATCTCCTTATTAATGTTCCGATCAGAAACAACCTTAGGAAGAATCATAATTTAGAATGTAAAACTACCTTATCTGAATGGAAAATAAGGTAAGGAGACTCATACTGCAATGCCGAGAGCTCTGACACTCTACGAGCAGAAGAAATGAAACTTTCCAAGATAACTTAATATCTAAGGAATGCATAGGTTCAAACAGAGCCCCTTGAAGAACTTTGAGAACTAAATTCAGACTCCATGGAGAAGTAACTGGTTTGAACACAGGCCTGATCCTGACCAAAGCCTGACAAAATGATTGTACATCTGGGACATCTGCCAGACGTTTGTGTAACAAAATAGATAAGGCAGAGATTTGACCCTTTAGGGAACTTTTGGATAAACCCTTCTCCAAACTTTCTTGGAGAAAGGACAAAATTCTAGGATTCTTCACTCTACTCCATGAGTAGCCCTTGGATTCGCACCAATAGAGATATTTACGCCATATCTTATGGTAAATCTTTCTAGTTACAGGCTTACGAGCCTGAATCATGGTCTCTATGACAGAGTCAGAAAAGCCCTGCTTGGATAAAATTAAGCATTCAATCTCCAAGCAGTCAGCTTCAGAGAAACTAGATTTGGATGAAGGGCCCTTGAATCAGAAGGTCCTTCCTCAACGGAAGTCTCCAAGGTGGCAGAGATGACATGTCCACCAGATCTGCATACCAAATCCTGCAAGGCCAAGCCGGTGCAATGAGGATCACTGATGCCCTCTCCTGCTTGATTCGAGCAATGACCCGAGGAAGAAGAGCAAACGGAGGAAATAGGTATGCTCACTGAAGGTCCAAGCAACTGCCAGAGCATCTATCAGTTCTGCCTGGGGGTCCCTGGACCTCGACCTGTATCTCGGGAGCTTGGCATTCTGTCGAGATGCCATGAAATCTAATTCCGGCTGACAATCAGGCTGGAGAACACTTCCGAATGGAGTTCCCACTCCTCCGGATGAAAGGTCTGCCTGCTCAGGAAGTCCGCCTCCCAGTTGTCCATCCCTGGGATGTGAATCGCCAACAGGCAACATGAATGGGCCTCCGCCCACTGAATTATCTTGGTTACCTCTGTCATCGCTAAGGAACTCCTAAGTTCCTCCCTGATGATTGATGTAAGCCACTGAAGTTATGTTGTCCGACTGGAACCTGATAAACTGGAACGAGGCTAACTGAGGCCAGGCCAGAAGAGCACTGAAGATCACGCTCAGCTCTAGAATGTTTATACAAAGAACCGACTCTGATCGATTCCAAACTCCCTGAGCCTTTAGGGAGCCCCAGACTGCTCTCCACCCTAGAAGACTGGTGTCTGTTGTCGCAATCACCCAAGAAGGTCTGCGAAAGCAGGTTCCCTGGGAGAGATGATCCAGAGATAACCACCAGTGAAGAGAATCCCTTGTCTCCTGCACCAGTAGTATTTGAGGAGACAAATCCGCATAATCTCTGTTCCATTGCCCGAGCATGCTTAACTGCAGAGATCTGAGGTGGAACCGAACAAACGGGATGATGTCCATTGCCGCCACCATCAGCCCAATTACCTCCATGCACTGAGCCACTGATGGCCGAGGAGTGGACTGAAGGACTCGACAAGTATCGATAATCTTTGATTTCCCGACTTCTGTCAGAAAAATCTTCATTGATAGGGAATATATTATAGTTCCCAAGAAAGTTACCCTTGTATTTGGAACTAAGGAACTCTTTCCCAAATTTACCTTCCACCCGTTAGATCGCAGGAAGGATAACACCATGTCCGTGTGGGATCTTGCTTGTTCTAATGATGGCGCCTGTACTAGGATGTCATCCAGATAGGGCGCCACTGCAATGCCCCTTAACCGAAGCACCGCCAACAGTGATCCCAGAATCTTTGTGAAGGGAAGAGCCACGAACCGGTAATGGTTTGTCCAGAAAGGCAAACCTTAGAAACTCGTGATGATTCTTGTGATTGGGAACATGCAGGTACGTGTCCTTTAAATCCACTGTTGTCATAAATTAACCCTCTTGGATCAAAGGGAGAATGGAACAAATAGTTTCCATCTTGAAGGACGGTACTCTGAGGAACTTGTTTAGACTCTTGAGATCTAAAATTGGCCTGAAGGTTCCCTCTTTTTTGGGAACCCCGAACAGATTGGAATAAAATCCCAGACCCTGTTCCTGTATCGGAACAGGAACTATCACTCCCAGGTCGGAGAGGTCTCTTACACAGCGTAAGAACGCCTCTCTTTTTGTCTGGTCTACAGATAATCTTGAAAGCAGAAACCTGCCTCTGGGAGGAAAACCTTTGAACTCTAGTTTGTATCCCCGGGACACTATGTCTACTGCTCAGGGATCCTGAACATCTCGAACCCAAGCCTGAATGAAAAAGGAAAGTCTGCCCCCTACAAGATCCGGTCCCGAATCGGGGGCAGGCCCTTCATGCAGTCTTTGACTCAATAGCAGGCTTCTTGGATTGTTTTCCCTTATTCCAAGACTGATTGGGTCTCCATGAAGGTTTAGCCTGCTCCTGCTTGGAGGCGGAGCAGGCTCTTGGATTGTTGTCCCTTCTGTTTTTTTCTCTTATCCTGAGGGAGAAGATGACCTTTACCTCCCGTAATATCAGAGATTATCTCCGTCAAGCCCGGTCCAAACAAGGTCTTCCCCTTGTAAGGAAATCGCTAAAAGCTTGGACTTAGAGGATACATCCGCAGAACAAGGTTTTAACCATAAGGCTCTGCGAGCTAGAACAGAGAAACCTGAAATCTTTGCTCCCAGTTTGATAACTTGAAGGGAAGCATCCGTAATAAAGGAATTAGCCAATTTAAGAGCTTTTATCCTATCCTGGATCTCATCCAGGGGAGTGTCTGTCCTAATAGCATCAGACAACGCATCAAACCAATATGCTGCCGCACTAGTGACGGTAGCAATGTACACAGCTGGCTGCCATTGTAAGCCCTGGTGTACAAACATTTTTTTGAGTAACCCCTCTAATTTTTTGTCCATAGGATCTTTGAAAGCACAACTATCCTCTATGGGAATAGTAGTTCTCTTAGCTAGGGTGGAAACAGGTACTTCCACCTTGGGGACTGTTTGCCAAGCCTCCTTGACCGAGTCGGCTAAGGGAAACATCTTTTTAAATATAGGAGATGGAGAAAAAGGGATACCTGGTCTCTCCCACTCCTTAGCAATGATCTCAGAAGCTCGGTCTGGTACTTTTGGAAAAACCTCTCAAGAAAGGTACCTCAAAATATTTGTTTAGCTTACTGGATTTCTTAGGATTAACGATGACCGCGGAGTCGCTGTCGTCCAATGTAGCTAAAACCTCCATAAGTAACAGACGGAGGTGTTCTAGCTTAAACCTGAAGGATGCAACTTCAGTATCATCAAGAGAAATTACACTGTCAGAATCTGAAATTTCACCTTCAGATGCTACTACTACTACTACTATCCTCCTGCTCAGGCTTCTGGGAGAAGGCATCTAAAATAGCAACAACTGTGTCAGAAACCTCGCTTACTGATCTGATTTTCCTCTTACGCTTTCCCTGCAACATTGGAAAAGCAGACAACGCATCAGAGATTGTAGAAGACATGAGAGAAGCGACGTCTCTTAAAGTGAATGTAAACTCAACAGTATTGCTTATCACCATATTAGCAATCTCTACAAATTAGGGGGACTTTAATTCATTGTTTTTTTTTGTGTAACTGCAAAATCCAAAAATATACCTTTTTATCTAATTTTCTGACACGCGATTCCTCCGCCCGCCATGTTGTCTCTCTTTTTGCCAATAATTGACAACAGCGATTGCCAATCCGGTTTTCCACCCCGTGGTGTTCAACCCCTTTTATGCAACATCATGCGCTTCTTCTGAACATTCGTTAGCATATAATACCCAGCTTCAGAAGGGATGCGCGTCCACGAGACACGCATGCTCTATTAGACTCATATACAAATTCTGGCTAAGAACGTATTTTGGTTAGTAAACGCATGCGCAGATAAAGTACCAAGGTTTTTAAGGTATGCGCATAGTAAGGGCTCCACGGGTGCGCGCTTTAGAGATACGTATAGAGCGGGTGGGACTGCTCTATACGTCACACTCTGAAAAACACAGAAGTGCCGGATGGGAGGAGTTCGACCTGAAAACGGAGCGAAGTTAGAATTTAAAATAAATTAAAAATGATTTATATTTTTTAAAAAAAAAGTTTGGCGGTTTGAATAAGGATGTGTAATAGAAGTATTAGGAGCCTTGAGTAATTGTAAAATTTACATTCACTTTAAAGTAACTCCAGCGGGAGCTATAGAGGAAGCACAGGGCACTGCTTGTAAGGGCGGTAAAATTTGGGACGCTTGAGGAGACAGATGTGGCATATATTGAACCTCGTCAGACTCATGGAAAATATCCGCTTTAGAAAAAGTTGGCTCAGAAAAAATCTTTTCCCTATAATTTAAAGTCCTCTCAATACATGAGGAACAGAAAGGGATTGGTGGTTCCAAATTAGCATCAAAACACAAGGAGCAAGTGACATCTTGCAAGGCCCCTTGGTCCATTCTGATTCACAATAACACAATTATGAATTAAAAACTTAAATTTTGTTGCAAAAAATTTTAAATGCAAAAAACGTTACTGTGCCTTTAAAATTGTAAAATGTAATTTTTTTACTGCGTATGTAAAACGTACTTAAAAGACTAGCAAAAAATAAATAATGACATCCCTACACCTCAGCAGCCTTGCTGAGGTGCCTACCTGACCTTAAGACCTGACAACCTCTTATCTCTCTTGGTAACGATCGGGATTCGCCAGGGGAATGTCACTGCTACTATCCGGTCCTAGAAACGCATGTATAGCAAGCACCATGCGCTTCTAGGCAGCTACTGAAAATGTCTGGTCCGTTGTTATCTTTACACAGAAGTGCAGTGAAAAGGCACGCAATTCAGAAGAACCGCCCATCGTGGGCGTTGCTAACAGTAACTTACTCTCTCGGTCGGTATTTTGCTCTTAGAAAAAACGCCGAGTTATTAACACCACCAGAGCCTTAAAAATCTATCCCTCCCTGACCCAGTGCCTGCTTTAATGCTGTTCGGTTCCCTCAGACTCAGAGTTTACGTGTCCCAACAATAAAGAGCATATCCTATGAGCCCTTGTATTGTGTGATGTATAGTAATGAAGTGCTCCCTTTTTCTCTGAGTGTCTCCCCAGAATAATAAAGTAGCACTTACCTTGTATGTCTGCCAGACAGCAAGGCAGCTCAGCAGGTTTAAGAGGTCCTTTCCCTCCCATAGACCTGTGAAAAAGAAAAAAATCCTGAGTAAATATCCCTCAGGTTTTCAGGGTTTAGGGCAGCATCAACATATGGGAGGCGCAGTGAGAATTATGTCCCACCAGTTCCCACTGCTCTAAAGCCACCAATGTCCTACTGAAGAGACTGATATGGACTACTGCGAAACCCTAGAACAAAGCAGCACAATCTTGTACTACTTTAAAAATAATAAACTCTTGATTGAAGAATCTTTTCTAACACCTCACTTTACCACTTCCTAGCACTAACGTAGGCAAAGAGAATGATGAGTGGGAGGGAAGAGCTATTTAACAGCTTTGTTGTGGTGCTCTTTGCCGCCTCCTGCTGACCAGGAGGTGAATATCCCATTAGTAATTAAAGATGATCCGTGGACTCATCATGGAATTAAAAAGAAAACTGATGCATTCTCTAGCCTGATCTTGATTATTACACTGGGAACAATACCGGAGGAGGAAACAAATAAGCCAGCTGAAATTACCAAGGCATCTTCAGAGAATCTGTCTCCAGAGCCCTTAGATCTATAAACCTGAAAAAATACTGAAGAAGCTTGTTGCTCAGCCTGGCATTCCCCAAAAACTCACATTCTTCTGGAACATGAACTGCAGATATACAACTATGGTGGATCTCTACCCAATCCAGAATTTTTGCTGAACTTCCTTCATTGCCAGGGAACTTCTGGTTTCCCTCTGGTAATTGATATATGCCACAGCTGTGACATTGTCTGACTGAAACTGAAGAAAGGATTCTATCCTATAAGGGGGCCAAAAGAGAAAAGACATGAATTGCTCCAAAATATTTATGGACAACATTGCCTCCTAAGATGCCCAAACTCCCTGAGCAAGGCAAGAACCCCATACTGCGCCCCAGCTGGACAGACTTGTATCTGTCAAAATAACAGTCCATAGAGGATGAGCAAAGCTTTCTCCCTGAGAAATGTGCTGGGGATTAACCATCATGAGAGAGACTGCATAGCTAGTGAACTCAGAGAAAATATTTGTGAAAACTGGAATAAATTCCTGTTCCACTGATTCAGCATGCAAAACTGAAGAGGTCTCATATGCAGCAGGGCATAAGGCACTGCATCTAATGCTGCCACTAATAAACCTATTAATTCCATACAGGAAGATACTGAGGGAAACTGCTGAGCCTGAAGAATCAGACAAACAATTTTGGCATTATCTTTTTTAAAGACAGTCTCATGGAAACTGAATCTATTTGAAATCACAGAAAAGTTACATTTGTCGGAGCAATCAAAGAACTCTTTGGCAAATTTATTTTCCAACCATGAAGCTGAAGAAATGACAACAGTAGGTTGACATGAGAGATTCTGCTTAAAGTATAGATGGAGATTAAAACAAAATATCGTCTAAATAGGGAAAATACTGAAATCCCCTGAGATCTTATGAATGAGACCAAGACACCTAGAATTTTTGTAAAGATTCTCGATGCAATTGCTAGACCAAATGGAAGGGCCACAAACTGATCACGTTTGTTCAAAAGGGCAAACCTTAGAAATGGGAAGTAATCCAAATAAACTTGAATATGCAGGTAAGCATCCTTTAAGTCTATGGTCGACATAAAATGACCTAGACGAATAAAAGGAAGGATTTTAATGATCATTTCCATTTAAAAAGATGGAATCCGGACAAAGTTGTTCAAGATTTTCAAATTTAGAACCGATCAAAAATTACCCTCTTTCTTGGGAACTATGAAGACATTTGAATAAAAAAACCCTTCCCCTGTTCTGATAGAGGAAATGGGACTATAATCCCTATAGATTCCAGAAAAGCCTGAGCTTTCACCGTGTTCTATTGTACATTTGAAAGGAAAAATCGGACTCTGGGAAGCTTTGATTTGAAGCCTATCAGATACCCCAGAGAAACAATTTTCAGAGCCCAAGGATATGAAACTGAGTGAAAGCATGCATCCTCCTACCAGAGATAGTGGACAGGGGGTTGCACCTTCATGCTGACTTAGAAGTGGGGGTGGAACTTTTGGACTGCTTAGCGTCTATTACCTTGAAAAGAAATGGAAAGTATTCTTAGAAGCTGCATCAGCAGACTAATATTTAAACCATAAAGCACGTATGGCAACTGAAAGACACAAATTCTTGGAGCTTATTGCATCACCTACAAAAGCATTAGCACATTTAAAGGGGCAGTCTATACTAAACATTTTATTGTTTAAAAAGATAGATAATGCCTTTACTACCCATTCCCCAGCTTTGCACAACCAACATTGATATATTAATATACTTTATAACATTTTAAACCTCTAAATTTCTGCCTGTTTCTAAGCCACTATAGACAGCCTCTTAATCACATGCTTTTTTATTTGCTTTTCACAACAGGAGACTGCTTGTTCATGTGGGCCATATAGATAACATTGTATTAATGCCCGAGGAGTTATTTAAGAGTTCGCACAACATAGTACTAAATGCAAATCAATAAATAATAGTCATGTGATCAGGGGGCTGTCAGAAGATGCTTAGATACAAGGTAATCACAGAGGTAAAAATTATATAAATATAATTGTCGGTTAAGCAAAACTGGGGAATGGGTAATAAAGGGATTATCTATATTTTAAAACAATACAAATTCTATTGTCCCTTTAAGTACCTCCATAAAGTTATTTCTATCAGACTCATCAAGATTCCTAATGAATCTTTAAAAGAAAAACTATTTTCCATAGTAAGAGTAGTCCCCCCCCCCTTACCCTTCAACTTTTAATTCCATAAGGTTCAGCAGAAGCCCATCCTGTACTGTAACTAACAGTAGACGAAATTCTGAGAGAGTACATCACACTGGACAAGCAGGAGGAGGCTTAAGGAACTGTCCCAGCAACACCCGTGGCGGGCCTGTGACCAACTTCTGCACAAGGAGATTTACAATGAACAGTCAGTACTCCCAAGTCCCACTCTTCTAAGTTTTACCTCATGAGGGAATAAAATAAAATATTAAAGAAAAACTGAACACATTTTTGAACACCACTGACTTTGCCTGCTCCTATGAATGAGGAAAATAAATACTGGGATGGTCAGGGAACTCAAAGGGATATTAAAGCTCTGGTGTAGGGTGTCTGACTCCTCCTGGTGGCCGAGTGATGAATTTCCACAAGTAAAGAATTGTGGACTCTCACCAATTTAAGAAAGAAACTGGCTGTATTCTTGGGAATAGAATAGAATCTAAAATATATATAAAAAAAAAAAAAAAAAAAAAAAATGCCTCCAAAATGGAGAGACTGGGATAAAGGCTGTGACACACTGCAAGCAGAGCGGCGCACAGCGTGTAGATGCAGCTGTGTGCGCTCAGAGTGTCCTGCCTTTTCATCTCTGAGCACTCTGCTGCGTCAGGTCGCGTAGCTAAGCACTCAGAGATGAAATATTTGAACTTCAGAAGCGATGCGACGCGGAGCAAAGCAGCTGCTTTGCCTCGCGCCGCATCGCTTGCAGTGTGTCACAGCATTAAAGCATCAGGCCTCTTTGGGCTAGCTTTGAAAAACTTTCTTAAAGAACCTTTAAATTCTAATTTCTGCATAAAAGGAAATGGATTGCCCTAATAAGATTAAAAAAATGCATATGATTGATGCACCGAATTGATCTGCAACAAAAACATAATTTATGCTTACCTGATAAATTAATTTCTCTTGTGATGTATCGAGTCCACGGATTCATCCATCACTTGTGGGATATTCTCCTTCCCAACAGGAAGTAGCAAAGAGAGCAGCCACAGCAGAGCTGCCTATATAGCTCCCCCCTTAACTCCACCCCCCAGTCATTCGACCGAAGGCTAGGAAGAAAAAGGAGAAACCATAGGGTGCAGTGGTGACTGAAAGTTTCAAAAATAAAAATACAAATGCCTGTCTTAGAAAAAACAGGGCGGGCCGTGGACTTGATACATCACAAGAGAAATTAATTTATCAGGTAAGCATAAATTATGTTTTCTCTTGTAAGATGTATCGAGTCCACGGATTCATCCATTACTTGTGGGATACCAATACCAAAGCTTTCGGATATGGATGAAGGGAGGGACAAGACAGGGACCTTTAAACAGAAGGCACCACTGCTTGAAGAACCTTTCTCCCAAAAATAGCCTCCAAAGAAGCAAAAAGTATTAAATTTGGAAAATTTGGAAAACGTATGAAGCGAAGACCAAGTCGCCGCCTTACAAATCTGTTCAACAGACGCGTCATTTTTAAAAGCCCATGTGGAAGCCACAGCTCTAGTAGAATGAACAGTAAGTCTTTCAGGAGGCTGCTGGCCAGCAGTCTCATAAGCCAAACGGATGATGCTTCTCAGCCAAAAAGAAAGAAAGAGGTAGCCATAGCCCTTTGACTTTTCCGTTTACCAGAATAAACAACAAACAATGAAGATGTCGGACGGAAATCTTTAGTTGCTTGTAAGTAGAATTTTAAAGCACGAACCAAGATTGTGCAATAAATGTTCCTTTTTTGATGAAGGATTAGGACACAAAGAAGGAACAACAATCTCTTGATTGATTATCTTATTAGAAACAAAACTTTCCAAGATAAAAGCTTAATATCTATGGAATGCATGGATTCAAAAGGAACCCCTTGAAAAACCTTAAGAACTAAATTTAAGCTCCAAGGAGGAGCAACCGATTTAAATACAGGCTTAATTCTGACCAAAGCCTGACTAAATGCTCGAACGTCTGGGACATCTGCCAGACGTTTGTGTAGTAAAATAGACAAAGCAGAGATTTGTCCCTTTAGAGAACTAGCCGATAATCCCTTCTCCAAACCCTCTTGGAGAAAAGACAAAACTCTAGGAATCCTAACCTTACTCCAAGAGTAACCTTTGGAGTCACACCAAAAAAAGATATTTGCTCCAAATCTTATGATAGATCTTCCTGGTGACAGGCTTTCTAGCCTGAATCAGGGTATCAATGACTGACTCAGATAAACCACACTTCGCTAAAATCAAGCGTTCAAATTCCAAGCAGTCAGACGTAGAGAAATTAGATTTGGATGCGAGAACGGACCCTGGATTAGAAGGTCCCGCCTCATTGGCAGAGTCCATGGTGGAACCGAGGACATGTCCACTAGGTCTGCATACCAAGTCCTGCGTGGCCACGCAGGAGCTATCAGGATCACTGAAGCTCTCTCCTCGTTGATTCTGGCAACCAGACGTGGGAGGAGAGGAAACGGTGGGAATACATAAGCCAGATTGAAAAACCAAGGCACTGCTTGAACATCTATCAGCACCGCCTTGAGATCCCGGGACCTGGACCCGTAACGAGGAAGTTTGGCATTCTGACGGGACGCCATAAGAACCAAATCTGGCGTGCCCCATAGCTGAATTAGCTGGGCAAACACCTCCGGATGAAGTTCCCACTCCCCCGGATGAAAAGTCTGACGACTCAGGAAATCCGCCTCCCAGTTCTCTGCTCCTGGTATGTGGATCGCTGATAGATGGCAAGAGTGATCCTCTGCCCTATCGAATTATTTTGGTAACTTTCATCATCGCTAGAGAACTCCTTGTTCCTCCCTGATGATTGATATAAGCTACAGTTGTGATATTGTCCGACTGAAACCTGATGAATTTGGCAGCAGCAAGCTGAGGTCACGCCTGAAGCGTATTGAAAATCGCTCTCAGTTCCAGAATGTTTATCGGAAGAATCGATTCCTCCAGAGACCATAAACCCTGAGCTTTCAGGGAGTTCCAGACTGCACCCCAGCCTAACAGGCTGGCATCTATCGTTAATATGAGCCACTCTGGCCTGTGGAAACACATTCCCTGAGACAGGTGGTCCTGAGACAACCACCAGAGAAGAGAATCTCTGGTCTCCTGGTCCAGATGCAGTTGAGGAGATAAATCTGCATAATCCCCACTCCACTGTTTGAGCATGCTTAGTTGCAGTGGTCTGAGATGTAGGCGGGCAAAAGGAACTATGTCCATTGCCGCTACCATGAGACCGATTACCTCCATACACTGAGCCACTGATGGCCAAGGAATGGAATGAAGAGCTCGGCAAGTGGTTAAGAGCTTCGATTTTCTGACCTCCGTCAGAAAAATTTTCATTTCCACCGAGTCTATCAGAGTTCCTAGAAGGAAACTCTTGTTTGAGGGAAGAGAGAACTCTTCTTTATGTTCACTTTCCACCCGTGAGATCTCAGAAAAGCCAACACGGTGTCCGTATGAGATTTGGCCAGCTGGAAAGTTGACGCCTGAATTAAGATGTCGTCCAGATAAGGCACCACTGCTATGCCCCATGGACGAAGAACCGCCAGAAGGGACCCTAGCACCTTGGTGAAAATTCTGGGAGCCGTGGCCAACCCGAAGGGAAGGGCCACAAACTGGTAATGCCTGTTTAGAAAGGCAAATCAGAGAAATTAATGATGAACTCTGTGAATAGGGATGTGTAGATAAGCATCCTTTAAAGCCACGGTAGTCATATATTGACCTTCCTGGATCAGAGGAAGAATAGTCCGAATGGTCTCCATCTTGAAAAATGGAACTTTGAGGAACTTGTTTAGAATCTTGAGATCCAAGATTGGTCTGAAAATTCCCTCTTTTTTGGGAACCGCAAACAGGTTTGAGTAAAATCCTAGCCCCTGCTCCTCTCTTGGGACTGGGCGGATCACCCCATGGTATATAGGTCTTCTACACAGCGTAAGAACGCCTCTCTCTTTGTCTGGTTTGCAGACAATCGAGAAATGTGAAATCTCCCCCTTGGAAGGGAGTCCTTGAATTCCAGAAAATATCCCTGGGACACAATTTTTAAAGCCCAGGGATCGTGAACATCTCTTGCCCAAGCCTGAGCAAAGAGAGACAGAGAGTCTGCCCCCTACTAGATCCGGTCCTGGATCGGGGGCAACCCCTTCATGCTGTCTTGGTGGCAGCAGCGGACTTCTTGGGCTATTTACCCTTGTTCCAAGTCTGGTTAGGTCTCCAGACTGACTTGGATTGTGCAAAATTTCCCTCCTGCTTTCAAGTAGAGGCAGTTGAAACGGGACCACGTTTAAAGTTCCGAAAGGAACAAAAATTATTTTGCTTAGTCCTTGTCTTAATTGATCTATCCTGAGGAAGGGCATGACCCTTTCCTCCAGTGATGTCTAAAATAATCTCTTTCAGTTCAGGCCCGAAAAGGGTCTTTCCTTTGAAAGAGATGTTCAAAAACTTAGATTTAGATGACACATCAGCAGACCAGGAACTAAGCCATAACGCCCTGCGTGCTAAAAATGGCAAGACCTGAACTTTTTGCCACTAATTTAGCCAATTGAAATGCGGCATCTGTAATAAAAGAATTAGCCAACTTAAGAGCCTTAATTCTATCCAAAATCTCTTCTAAAAGAGTCTCCATCTGAAGAGCCTCTTCTAGAGCCTCAAACCAGAAAGCAGCTGCAGTAGTTACAGGAACGATGCAAGCAATAGGTTGAAGAGAAAAACCTTGATGAACAAATATTTTCTTCAGAAGATCCTCTAATTTTTTATCCATAGGATCTTTGAAAGCACAACTTATATAGTTGTACGCTTAGACAGAGTAGAAATAGCTCCCTCCACCTTAGGAACAGTCTGCCATGAGTCACGCAAGGTGTCAGATATAGGAAACATTTTCTTAAAAACAGGAGGGGGAGAGAACGGAATACCTGGTTTATCCCACTCCTTAGCAATAATATTTACAATCCTCTTAGGGACTGGAAAAACAGTGTAAACAGGAACCTCTAAGTATCTATCCATTTTACACAATTTCTCTGGAACTACTATAGGGTCACAATCATCCACGAGTTGCTAATACCTCAATAAACGGAGGTATTCAAGTTTAAATTTAAAGGCCGTCATATCAGAATCTGTCTGAGGAAGCCTCTTTCCTGAATCAGAAATCTCTCCCTCAGATAACAAATCCCTCACCCCTTCAGAGCATTGTGAGGTCATATCAGATACGGCTACTAAAGCGTCAGAATTTTTCCTTAACCCAGAACTATCCCGCTTTCCTTGTAAACCAGGCAGTTTGGATAAAACCTCTGTGAGGGTTGTATTCATAACTGTGGCCATGACATGCAAAGTAAATGAACCTGACGCACTAGAGGTACCTGGCGTCACTTGTGCGGGCGTTACTGGTTGTGACACTTGTGGAGAGCTAGAAGGCAAACCCTCATTTGCATCTGACTGAGAATCATTTAAAGCTCTATTTTTAAATGCTAACATATGATCCTTATAATTTATAGACATATTAGTACATTTAGGACACATTCTAAGAGGGGGTTCCATAATGACTTCCAAACATATTAAACAAGGATTTTCCTTGGTGTCAGACATGTTAAACAGGCTAGCAATGCAACAAGCAAGCTTGGAAAACACTTTAATCAAAGTAAAAAACACTTAGAAATAAAACGGTACTGTGCCTTTCAGAGAAAAAAAGCTACACAAGTTCTGCAAAACAGTGTAAAAAAGCAGTAAACTTAATGACATTTTTACAGCAGCATCCTACAGCCTTAGTAACTTTGCACAACTATGCAAATAACCAATTAACCCCTTAATGGCAAAACCGGATTGAAAAAACATCAAAACCAGTAAAAAAGACTTTCAGCACCCTGCCACAGCTCTGCTGTGGCTCCTACCTGCCCTTCAGAACGATTTGTGGGGAAAAAACCTCCTTTACAACCCTCAAACACAGCAGGAACCCTTGGAGAAGCAGTTGGATGAAAAAAGAAACTGCACAACTGAGGCCGAAAATAGGCCCCTCCCACCTCACTCGTTTTTTGAGGCCTAGTAAAAGAAAACACCTGAGTGTTTTCTAATTAATTATGTGGGTTAAAAAACCCAAACACAAGCCACAATGACCCCTCAATCCCTTACAAAAAACATTTAAAAATGCTTTCCTTTTGAAAAATAAAAACGTTTTTATCTTTTAAAAATGGTGTCACCAGTAACAAACAAACAAGCCCTTCAAGTAAGCTGAAACTTCTATGACTTTAATCAAAGTAAATCAAGTGAAATACAGCTTACCATTCCCTCATGGGAATATTACCAGCCTTTTCTAGAATTAACACAGTCTGTCTAGAAAAATATAGCCTGAACATACCTCATATGCAGCTTAGCATGCAAACCGTTCTCCCAACTGAAGTTTTCCTGTACTCTTCATCCCTTGTGAGAACAGCAGTGGATCTTAGTTACAAAGTGCTAAGATAATAAACCTCCTTGCAGAAATCTTCATTCCTTTTCTGCCAGAGAGTAAATAGTACACACCGGTACCATTTAAAATAACAAACTTTTGCTTGAGAAAATAAAAAACTAAAATTTTTGTCACCACACTTATTACCATTTCCTAGCAGTTAGAGTAGGCAAAGAGAATGACTGGGGGGTGGAGTTAAGGGGGGGAGCCATATAGGCAGCTCTGCTGTAGATGCTCTCTTTGCCACTTCCTGTTGGGAAGGAGAATATCCCACAAGTAATGGATGAATCCGTGGACTCGATACATCTTACAAGAGAAATGTAGCCTTCCAGACTGCACCTTAGTAAAATAAAATGTCATCATATATAAAAGGTAACAGCTATACAGTGCCAATAATCATTAAATAATTGCCTCTTCTTTAAGCATATTTGATTGCCCCATGGGTACTTAACCATTTCATGGATTACAAGGGGTTGAAAGCAGGCATTTCAATGGTTTATAGTTTCCATTTGGGTGTACTGATGCCTATACACCCATTGTGGCTGCACAGTTTTACTTGTAGCTAAAAGAATGGCTGTGATTTCATGGTTCCTCCAGATGTGACCCTCAATCATATTACCCATACGTGTTGCCATTTTTGGGTGACATCACAGGGATTTCTGGCTAATGAATACAGAGAGTGTGGCTGGAAACCTAGCTGCACATAAGACTGCATAGAGGGTAGAGGGCGGAGCGAACGGCCGACTGAGATGGCCGCACTGCACTGAGGCTCCGTGTGCAGACTGGGTGCCTTTGACAATAGAAGCGGCACAAAATGCTTTAATCGGCAAGAACTTAGTGGAGACATTGATCGGAACCTCTTGCCGACAGTTTAGCGAGATTTCTCAAACAGTCGGGTAAAACACCGAACCCCGGTCCAAACAGAAGGAGCTGCGGCCTAACACAGAGAGCACAGCACTTGCCGCGTGGGTGGCAAGCGGAACCACTGAGCCTATATGCGGCTGATCCCAAGCTGAACTTGCAATACAGGAATCCTGGACCCCCGGACAGGGGCATTAGAGGCAGCAGACAGCAAACCTACAGTCTCCTATGGAGGCAACTGCGACACACCGCAGACACACGGAGAGTAACTGTGGCGGTAATGTATATAGAGCTAAGTAATGCCACACTGTTTACTTGACTATATGTGCACACTGGGAAAAAAGAATACCCCATTGCCTAAATGGTAGAGACAATTTATTAAGCTAGAGAAGTTATATGGCCCGCATAACGGAGACTGGGCTAACTGAAAGTGATCTGACAAAGTAAAATGGCGATGATAACCAATAGATATAATGGGACAGTGCCAAAGCATCAGCAACCATAGCCTGTTATGTACAGCTGCAGAATGAGATATACTTGATACCAATACTGAGCAAAACATTTTGTGAAACACTACAGTGTCTGGAACCTGCTAGCTTTAAGCCATGCAATAAATAGGAAGCACCACTTTTTACAAAATCTTTCTCTAATTCACAGAACTGGACTAAAAGAGATTTTTGCATGCTACTAGGCCTTATTTGAGTTGGTCACGTATATATCTGTATCCTGTACCCCCACTCCCTTTCCCGCCACACGACGTGGTGACGGGTCATACCCAGCTTCCTTTCTACGTGATCACCCTGTGAGGGTCAACTTCCCTGGGGGTACGGAGATTTTTGGCCAAATAGCGAGGACATTTACAAAACAGCAAGCCAATATGTCACAGAGGAAAAATACCAGGCAAGATAAGGCTCTCAAACCTCTGCAGGTTAATCAGGGAGCGGTACATGAGTTCTTTAAACATATGGACCAAGCAGCACACAAAACAGTCGTGAGTACACCACAAGCTCCCACCACTAGTGACCACACTGACACCTTGGTTGCTCCTATCTGCTTGCCACCCACAGAGCAAGAACTAGAAAATGACCCCCCTATTACTTATAAAGCTATAGCGGCCCTGATTGAACAAGTAAAGTCGTGCATCAGAGACGAATGTGCTGACTTGAAAAAGGAAATGAATGACCTTGGTCACAGAGTCGACTCATTAGAGGAGCACGAGTACGTGATGGCGCAAAAAATAGCAAAACTTGCAACAAATCAAACGCAACAATCCCAGCACATAACTGATTTAGAAGACAAGATTGACGATTTAGAAAACCGTTCAAGAAGAGGCAATTTACGCTTTAGGGGGGTCCCAGAGACAGTCCTGAACAACGAACTCCAGGATTATCTACAGGCCCTATTTGCAGAAATACTGGGAGAGGAGGCGTCAGAAGATTCAATTATACCACTCGACAGAGCACATTGCGCTCTCCGTCCAAAACCATCAGATGACTCCCCGCCAAGAGATATTGTAGTACATTTTCAGAACTACAGGCAAAAGGAAGAGCTCTACAACATAGCCAGAAAACGGCAAGCTATAAGCTTCCAGGGCCACAAAATCCAGATCTACCAAGACTTATCGGTGAGAATATTACAAAAGCGAAGAGAATTTCAGATTCTTACATCTCACTTAAGATCGCTACGTATCCCCTACAGATGGGGCTTCCCCACGTCAGTAATAACAATGAAAAACGGTAAGAAGATGGAATGCACCTCTCTATCAGAAATAAACAGATTCTGCAACATGATGAACATTCCACAGCCCTCTACTGCAGACTCCCAGTCACAACAAGAGAAGCAGAAAATCCAGGGTAGCCCTAAATCTCAAAGGCGTCCAAACCCTGACTTGATAAATAAACAGAACAAAAGAAGACAACTACTACAGACGGAAGCTGACACAATGGATACAGACTCACTTGGATAAGTACTTTTGATTACCCATTTTGCTTCTAGTCGTGTTGCCCATATGGCATAGAAGGTTGAATTGATCAATAAGAGACTTATACCTGTATACAATGTTCTTAGGATAAATATATATACAACTGTCAGAAGGGCGACTTCTTAGTCTTGCCTTTATCGATATTCATCATAGTTACTTAGATCTCAAATTGGTCTTAAACCCAACTAATTTGTTCTAAAATTTTGATTGCTCACAACACATAAATCATACAATTAGATCTGCAATGAGCTTTGGTTTTCTTGTGTTGGTTTACTACATGTGTTCCTACTTATAGAACCCTAATTTTAAAAAAGTTTCCATTAAGGGGACTCTGTTATTTTATTCTGTTGTGTTTATTGTTGTCAATGTTTGCAAAAGTTATTTAACTGTTATACCTTTTCTTATACTCTTCTATAAACAAAGTGAGACAGCTCCATACAACACCTAAACACCTAGTAGCGTAGATGTATACCAACTCACGTTCCTTAATAATATATAGAAAAACATCTTAAGATTGTTATCTTTGACCTACGGAACAAAGTGCGTCAACATGACGTCCCATCTCCCTATAGTACCTATAAAGCGACCGAGGGCTATGATTAAAATATAGCACTAGTTAGCTCCACATAAAGCTGAATATCCCCCATTAAATAAATGTCGCATTATAAAACTTTAACAAAAATTCTAAGACACCCGGTCTGTAAAAAAGCCCCCAACTTGGAACTTGAAACCGCAGACCTTAAACATTAGTTCCTGCACTCTGGAGTTCGGATTGTGGACTCTGAACTGCAGGCTTTATCCCAGCACTTTCATCCTCTGAGTTCACCTCATTTTTGCTTTTACTTCAATCCCTAATTCCCCAACAGCAATCTTCCCCTCAATACCCTTTCACCAGTACCCACACTCCTAAACACCCCACCTTCACCGCTCTAACTCAACCCAGTACACTGACTAGCACAACAGCTTTACCACACTATGACCCAAAAACTTAACAAGAGAGAGGGCACACTCCAAATTGCAACCCAAAATGTTAAGGGGTTCCTCTCGGCAGAGAAACGCTCCATAGCTTTCCATGACTTCTATAAGAGGAAAGTAGACGTAGCAATGACTCAGGAAACCCATTTCACCAGACACAAAGAACCCACGTTATTCAAGAGATATTTTGACCAGCATTATTGTAATTCAGGTCCAAATAGGAAAAATGGAGTGTGCATCTCATTCAGACGCAACATTCCCTTTGAACTCTTGCAGAAGTACGTAGATAAGGAAGGCAGGATGCTTGTCCTGGTTGGACTTTGCTACGGGACCCCGGTAACGTTTGCCAACATATATGCTCCAAACAAACCTACCATTCACTTTTATAAATTAGTGATTAACACTCTTATAGACAATGCTAAGGGCCCGATTATACTTGGAGGTGACTTTAACTTCCCCATGCAACCTGCACTAGACACATCAACAGGAAGGTAATACTTACGTAAAAACACCCTAAAGAATAACTATACGGCCCTACAATCCATAAACCTCATTGATACCTGGAGAATAGCGCACCCAAGTAAGAGGGACTATACCTTTTTTTCCCACCCGCAACATTCATACTCTCGATTGGACTACATCCTGAGCAGTCAGGCTCTCCTTTCGAACATGATACACTCCAAAATAACCCACACAACTTGGTCCGACCATAGCATGGTTACAACAATATTTAAATGGACAGGTAGGACACGCAACACATTCAATTGGAGACTTAATGATTCCTTGCTCACTAGTCAGGAAGTAGTAGATGAGCTTAAAGCGTCTTCAGAGGAGTTCTTCTCCCTGAATAAGCCAGAGGACACGTCGTCCGCGAACAACTGGGAGGCATACAAATGCTACATACGTGGCATCCTGATAAAGCACAATGCCAAGCAGAAAAAACTATATGCAACTCAATTCTCTGAATTAACTTCTGCATTGACCGCGCACGAAACATTGCATAAAGCAGATCCAAAGTCTAACACAAAGCTCGCTAAATTAAACGAAGCAAGAGAAACCCTTAACAAATTTCTAACACAAAGAGCGCATATGAGAGCCCTCACAACTAAATCTAGATTCTTCGCGGACAGCAACAAGGCAGGTCGCATGCTAGCCAGGTCACTTAAAAAGCAGAAATACTCTACTTTTATTAAGTCCCTTAAAGTAACGTCAGACAAACACACATCTAAAATTGAGGAGATCACAAACGCATTTATTTCATACTACACAAACCTATACAATATAGCAAAAGTCCCAGCACTTGATGCACAGATCAAGCTGAATTCCTTCCTGGCGGAGATACCTACACCCTCCCTTACGGAAGATGACAGGCAAATGTTAGATTCCCCTATTACAATAAAAGAAGTTGTCTTGGTGATCAAGTCACTACCTGGTGGGAAGTCCCCTGGTCCGGATGGCATTACTGCGAGACTATACCAGCTCCTACAGGAGCAATTAAGCCCACATCTCTGTTCACTCTTTACAGACATAGACCGAGGTAAAGTATTCCCTAGCACCTTATTAGAGGCATTAATAACTGTGATCCCGAAACCAAATAAAGCTACAGATATTGTAGGCAACTATAGGCCAATATCACTCATTAATATAGATATGAAATTATACGCCAAAATCCTAGCAAACCGCATAAGCACAGTTCTGCCTAAAATAGTCCATCCGGACCAGGTGGGCTTCATTAGAGGACGAGAGGCCAAAGATAACTCTATAAGACTGCTCCATTCTTTGCAATTTGCCCGTGACAACCATACTCCGATGTTCCTGCTATCCACCGACGCGGAGAAGGCTTTCGACAGGGTGGACTGGCAATTCATGTGGGCCGCCCTGTCGAAGTTTGGCTTCTCCGAAATGCTAGCATTAAATGGGTCACATTTTAATGGGGTTATTTAAGCTTAACTGGAGCTTTTTGTAAGTATTTTAGATTTGTATAGGTTGAACTCGATGGACTTCAGTCTTTTTTCAACCTTATCTACTATGTTACTATGTTAATACAGGCCCTATATCATAACCCAAGCGCTAGAGTTAAGATCAACGACGTTACCTCCCAATCGTTTACTATATCTAATGGCACAAGGCAAGGGTGTCCACTCTCGCCCTTGCTATTTGCATTAACAGTAGAAATTTTAGCAATACAAGTGAGGAATAACCCACATATCCAGGGCATAAAATTAGGTGAAATAGACCAGAAATGCCTCTTGTTCGCGGACGACGTGATTTTCACCTTAAAGTCACCGTCGACCACACTTCCGGCACTTCTAGATACATTGGAGAATTATAAACAAGTCTCTAATTTTTCTATTAATATGGATAAATCTGGCCTAATGCCGATCAATTTAACATCACAAGAAGTTGAAACTATAGCGCACATAGGAAGGTTTAGCATAACAGATAAACTTCAATACTTAGGAATAGTCATATCATATGACACTGACAAACTATTTACGGATAATTTCCTCGCACTCCAGTCATGCACCAAAAGCTTATTGGAAAAGTGGCATACACAGGGACATCTGTCCTGGTTTGGAAGAATTAACACAGTTAAAATGATGATCATTCCTAAATACCTATATATCTTTCAAACACTCCCACTGGCTCTTCCAAACTCATATCTTAATACACAACAAAAGCTAATTAATTCATTCATCTGTTCATACAAACGCTCTAGAGTGGCACAACACACATTATACCTTAGCAAAGAGGATGGGGGTCTCAATGTTCCTAATATCACCAACTATTACAGAGCAGCACATTTAGCAAGAATAATTTCTTGGAATCACGCACCTTCCGCAAAATTATGGGTACAGACAGAAGGTCATTTGTCCCAGGTTAGATACATGAGAGACTTACCCTGGCTCCCTAAAGCCTCGAGACCACATATGGCACAGCGTAACGACTACATTAGAGCTACACTCGAAGTGTGGGACTATGTCATAACTCATGTCAAAGGTGTATCGACTGTAATATCTCCACTTACCCCACTACTTAACAATCATTTGTTCCTACAGCACAGCAGATTTACTCATACTAACCCAGTAAGGCATTTGCAGAACCTTCCTTTATACCTATTTGTAGGTCCAATGGGCATAAAAGACAGAATTGTACTAGAGGAAGAACTACGACCCCCATTTCATAGCTGGTATACATACCTGCAAATTAGGCATGCTATACATAACAACCCACACAAGAGAGATACCCTCAGACCACTAACCACATTTGAGCAACTGTGTATCACCCCTGTTATTACGAGAGCTCACCTGTCCACAGTATATAAAATCCTTAGGAATAAATTTATACCTAGATAGGTGGTCTGAGGAAATACCGCATGACCTATGCGACGAAGATTTGAAGCGTTGTTTCCGTAACATACACTCCTCCTCAACCTCCCTCTTGCTATCAGAACTAAATTACAAAATCATGGTATTTGACTCCGCATCGCCTGCGAGTTATCTACCCGACGGCCTCATCTAGCTGTTGGAGAAGATGTGGTGAGACGGGCACCATGGCACATATCTGGTGGTCTTGCCCGAGCTTAACCATATTTTGGCAACAAGTGGCTAAACATATGAGCGAAACGTTAAACACAGAAATTACGCTAAACCCACACATCATCCTCCTTAATCATGCTCCAAAACTCCCTTGTGCCTATAGGAAAAAGCTATTTTTGATAATGCTGACATGTGCTAAGAGATTAATCCCCAGGTTATGGAAGTTAACAGAAACTCCCACAATAGCCCAATGGGTAGCGGAGGTTAATCACGTGATACTATTAGAAAAAATGCACTACTGCTACCTAGGTAAACGAGAGATGATAACTAATGTACAGTTTATCTGGGAGCAAAGACCTCATAGTACCCTTTAAAATAGTTCTAGAACTAGTAGACGAATACCCTGAATCGTTTATTGGGTTTAAAAATTAAAAATTAAACATGCAAATTGTTAGCTGCTAGTTAGAACATAAAACCATTACTTTAGCTATCAACTCTATTAGTACAAACATGTCGGTGTACGACCTGATTCTCTTCTCCCCTTTACCCCAGACCCCACGTTCCTTTGAGTATGCATTCCGATTCCCATAATTCACCTTGAACAAATCATTGAGCTGTGTAGTACTAATTTAGCGCATTGAATTTAGACTGTTTTTCCTTTCTCTTCCAACAATCTTTATATTTTTCTTTTTTTATCCCTCATTTACCCTACCTTCCCCCCCCCCCCCTCGCCACCCACAAAAAAGCTGGGCCACTGGTTTACTGATATTTGACAATGCTTAATTTGAAAATATTGTATTGTTGCTCATTTGCCTACTATGTCAAGAATTTGTATTTTGATTTTGTTGTAACCTAGTGAACCCTATTCTAATAAAAATCATTTAAACAAAAGACTGCATAGAGGGTAGAAAAACACCAGCTGCACCAATCGTAATTGCTAATATACCAAGATAAAGAAACATTTCTACCTTTGAATCTCTGAGATTTCAGCTCTGAGGCGATCTATTTCTTCTTTTTCTGTAGCTATTTGTCGCCGTAGGAATTGCTCCATTGCTACAAGTTCTTCCTGTTCAGTTAGGATCTCATTTTCCTGTAAAAAAAAAAACAATATTGTTAAAGATAAAGAAGGAAAAAATTAAAAAATTAAAGGAAAAATACCTTCCATGTACAGATTACATTTGTGTATTGTACCAGATATGATTCTCATTGGTGCTGTACAATTAAAATCTATTTTAGAAGTGGAATACAAGAACCGATATGTATTTTGCCCAATGAAATTACTGTGAAATGTCCCTGTAGAAATTCATGGATTCTTAAAGTGTTTTATTTCACATGCTTTAAACAAAATGACCCATATCTATAAGTAGTAAATTAGCAGATACAATAAAAACAAAGGCCTCAACAGAGCTACTGTAGTTTACAATAATGACAATAAAAAATAGTGCAGCTAAAGTTTACATTCACAGGAATGTAAATTGCTAAACTCTGTCTTTCATGTGCTTGTAACTTTGGATTCCATGAACCAAATTTCATTGAAAATGTAGCATTCTTGTGGACACCATAGGGGACTGGAAATGCTGCAAATTTATTTTATAGATTGATTATTTTTGGAATTATTAAGCAATAAAAAACGGTTTCCCCTCTCTCAACACTGAATATAGCTGAAACTGCTTAAACAAAATAAAAAATATAATAATAATAATAATAATAATAATTATATATATATATATATAAATAAAATCTTTGCTTGAGAAAGAGCAAGGAGGTAAATTATATGTTTGCTTGAAAAAGAAAACAGGAAATTCTGAATACTTTATCATGTGCCTGTTTAACATGCAACCTGATGTACCTGTGCCAGTAGTATATTAAGGACTTCTTCTTCATTCTCATTCATTTCTTCTTTTGAAACATCCTCCTTTGAAAGACTAGCAATTTCTTGTGCAATTTTAGTTTCACAATCCTAGGAAGAAAGAAAAATCTTGTCCTGTCAGCCCATTATATTTAAATTGCTGTGTGAGTTAGAAGTAAGACCCCTGGCAGTCACACAGAAATCCATTCTTAAAAGGGATAGTAAAGTCAAAAATAAAAAACTTTCATGATTTGGACAGAGCCATTTTAATCAGCTTTCCAATTTCATACTTTTATCAAATTTGCTTTGTTCTCTTGGAATCCTTGTCAAAGAGTATACCTAGGTAGACTCAGAAGCAGCAGTGCACTACTATGAACTAGCTGGTGATTGGTAACTGCAAATACTGTATATGCCTCTTGTCATTGGCTCAACAGATGTGTTCAACTCCCTCCAAAGCCTAATCTTTAACAAAGGTTATCAAGAGACCAAAGCAAATGTGATAATAGAAGTAAATTGAAATATTGTTTAGAATTGCATGCTGTATTTAAATAATAAACGTTGTGAAGTCTAGCATAAAAATAATGACAAATACTTTTTGCATTATACCGATTAGTACTAAAACAGCCCCATCAGGCCCCATTCAAGGAAAAAAACAGTGAATTTAAAATGCAGGTGATTGTATTCTACAGTCACTAAGAAGCATTAGTGTAGTGTGCTTGCAAGTGCTACACTAGATGCAATCTACAGTCACTAAGAAGCATTAGTGTAGTGTGCTTGCAAGTGCTACACTAGATGCAATCTACAGTCACTTAGAAGCATTAGTGTAGTGTGCTTGCAAGTGCTACACTAGATGCAATCTACAGTCACTTAGAAGCATTAGTGTAGTGTGCTTGCAAGTGCTACACTAGATGCAATCTACAATCACTTAGAAGCATTAGTGTAGTGTGCTTGCAAGTGCTACACTAGATGCAATCTACAGTCACTAAGAAGCATTAGTGTAGTGTGCTTGCAAGTGCTACACTAGATGCAATCTACAGTCACTAAGAAGCATTAGTGTAGTGTGCTTGCAAGTGCTACACTAGATGTATTCTACAGTCACTTAGATGCATTAGTGTAGTGTGCTTGCAAGTGCTACACTAGATGCAATCTACAGTCACTTAGAAGCATTAGTGTAGTGTGCTTGCAAGTGCTACACTAGATGTATTCTACAGTCACTTAGATGCATTAGTGTAGTGTGCTTGCAAGTGCTACACTAGATGCAATCTACAGTCACTTAGAAGCATTAGTGTAGTGTGCTTGCAAGTGCTACACTAGATGCAATCTACAGTCACTTAGAAGCATTAGTGTAGTGTGCTTGCAAGTGCTACACTAGATGCAATCTACAGTCACTTAGATGCATTAGTGTAGTGTGCTTGCAAGTGCTACACTAGATGCAATCTACAGTCACTTAGAAGCATTAGTGTAGTGTGCTTGCAAGTGCTACACTAGATGCAATCTACAGTCACTTAGAAGCATTAGTGTAGTGTGCTTGCAAGTGCTACACTAGATGCAATCTACAGTCACTTAGATGCATTAGTGTAGTGTGCTTGCAAGTGCTACACTAGATGCAATCTACAGTCACTTAGAAGCATTAGTGTAGTGTGCTTGCAAGTGCTACACTAGATGCAATCTACAGTCACTTAGAAGCATTAGTGTAGTGTGCTTGCAAGTGCTACACTAGATGCAATCTACAGTCACTTAGAAGCATTAGTGTAGTGTGCTTGCAAGTGCTACACTAGATGCAATCTACAGTCACTTAGAAGCATTAGTGTAGTGTGCTTGCAAGTGCTACACTAGATGCAATCTACAGTCACTTAGAAGCATTAGTGTAGTGTGCTTGCAAGTGCTACACTAGATGCAATCTACAGTCACTTAGAAGCATTAGTGTAGTGTGCTTGCAAGTGCTACACTAGATGCAATCTACAGTCACTTAGAAGCATTAGTGTAGTGTGCTTGCAAGTGCTACACTAGATGCAATCTACAGTCACTTAGAAGCATTAGTGTAGTGTGCTTGCAAATGCTACACTAGATGTATTCTACAGTCACTTAGATGCATTAGTGTAGTGTGCTTGCAAGTGCTACACTAGATGCAATCTACAGTCACTTAGAAGCATTAGTGTAGTGTGCTTGCAAGTGCTACACTAGATGCAATCTACAGTCACTTAGAAGCATTAGTGTAGTGTGCTTGCAAGTGCTACACTAGATGCAATCTACAGTCACTTAGAAGCATTAGTGTAGTGTGCTTGCAAATGCTACACTAGATGTATTCTACAGTCACTTAGATGCATTAGTGTAGTGTGCTTGCAAGTGCTACACTAGATGCAATCTACAGTCACTTAGAAGCATTAGTGTAGTGTGCTTGCAAGTGCTACACTAGATGCAATCTACAGTCACTTAGAAGCATTAGTGTAGTGTGCTTGCAAGTGCTACACTAGATGCAATCTACAGTCACTTAGAAGCATTAGTGTAGTGTGCTTGCAAGTGCTACACTAGATGCAATCTACAGTCACTTAGAAGCATTAGTGTAGTGTGCTTGCAAGTGCTACACTAGATGTATTCTACAGTCACTTAGATGCATTAGTGTAGTGTGCTTGCAAGTGCTACACTAGATGCAATCTACAGTCGCTTAGATGCATTAGTGTAGTGTGCTTGCAAGTGCTACACTAGATGCAATCTACAGTCACTTAGAAGCATTAGTGTAGTGTGCTTGCAAGTGCTACACTAGATGCAATCTACAGTCACTTAGAAGCATTAGTGTAGTGTGCTTGCAAGTGCTACACTAGATGCAATCTACAGTCACTTAGAAGCATTAGTGTAGTGTGCTTGCAAGTGCTACACTAGATGCAATCTACAGTCACTTAGAAGCATTAGTGTAGTGTGCTTGCAAGTGCTACACTAGATGTATTCTACAGTCACTTAGAAGCATTAGTGTAGTGTGCTTGCAAGTGCTACACTAGATGCAATCTACAGTCACTTAGAAGCATTAGTGTAGTGTGCTTGCAAGTGCTACACTAGATGCAATCTACAGTCACTTAGAAGCATTAGTGTAGTGTGCTTGCAAGTGCTACACTAGATGCAATCTACAGTCACTTAGAAGCATTAGTGTAGTGTGCTTGCAAGTGCTACACTAGATGCAATCTACAGTCACTTAGAAGCATTAGTGTAGTGTGCTTGCAAGTGCTACACTAGATGCAATCTACAGTCACTTAGAAGCATTAGGGTAGTGTGCTTGCAAGTGCTACACTAGATGCAATCTACAGTCACTTAGAAGCATTAGTGTAGTGTGCTTGCAAGTGCTACACTAGATGCAATCTACAGTCACTTAGAAGCATTAGTGTAGTGTGCTTGCAAGTGCTACACTAGATGCAATCTACAGTCACTTAGAAGCATTAGTGTAGTGTGCTTGCAAGTGCTACACTAGATGCAATCTACAGTCACTTAGAAGCATTAGTGTAGTGTGCTTGCAAGTGCTACACTAGATGCAATCTACAGTCACTTAGAAGCATTAGTGTAGTGTGCTTGCAAGTGCTACACTAGATGCAATCTTGAGGGCCTAATGTGAGTACACATGGCTGCATACAGGAGACATTTATCCCAAATCCCGTAACACTTTGTACCAGAAGCTTTTGTTATTTTTTTGTAAATAAAAGAAGCATATAGCAAAACTAAATGAATTTGAAATGTGCCTTTCAAATTCACTTGTTTGCTCCTTTAACAGACTGCCAATAAAACTATGCAGTATAATGTATTTATTAAATGCAATTTTTTTCTTTAATGATTCAGATAGAGCAGGCAATTTTAAGCAGCTTTCTAATTTACTCCTATTATCAATTTCTTCTTCGTCCTCTTGCTATCTTTATTTAAAAGCAGGAATGTAATGCATAGGAGCCGGCCCATTTTTTGTTGAGAACCTGGGTTATGCTTGCTTATTGGAGGGTAAATGTAAGCCTCCAATAAGCTAGCGTTATCCATGGTCCTGAACCTAAAATGGGCTGGCTGCTAAAATTTACATTCATGATTTTCAAATACAGATAGGAAGAGAACAAAGAAAAAATTGATAATAGGAGTAAATTAGAAATGATAATAGGAATAAATTAGAAAGTTGCTTAAAATTGCATGCTCTATCTAAATGATGAAAGAAAACATGTGGGTTCAGTGTCCCTTTAAAAGAAAAATAAAAGCAACTTTGCCAGCACTACTATAAACGTGATACAGCGTACATGTTCTACACATAATATACAAACTAGTCATGCAACAAGTTTAAAAACAATATTTAAAATGAAGATACAAAGGCGGTGCAGCTGTGTAAAAGAAAAACAGCCTAGTGATTCACAGGGCCCTTTTTGCAGCAAGCTGGACCTTGCCCAACATCTACACAAGTGGAAGCATTGTTCCTTTTGTGCGGTTGTGCATGGCTGATGTAAAGATACAAAACAGGAAGGACTGGATGAGTTACAAGCACCACACACCTGCCTCTTGGCTTCTCGCAGTTTTCTTTTAAGAGCTGTAAGAATCCTCTGTACTTCCCAAAGCCTCTCTTCTTTGGACAGGTCCTTGATTCCTGCTTGAAGATCACGGTGTAGGCAGTTCAATAGAAATTCCTGTGCAATTTTGTAAGGGAAAGAAGACTTATTTTTAATGGCAGCTACAAATGTTGTCCACCAGAACTTATTAACCATTTCTTCCCTGGTGAACCCATTTAACACATGCATGCAAAATTTGCTAAAAACAAACAAACAAAACCTTAAATGAGAAATTCAATTTAGAAAGCAGATATAATATAAAATGCTTTGTTTTAAGTAAACTGACAACATTTGAAGAAATTCAATAGCTTAAAAGGACACTGAACCCAAATTTTTTTCTATGGTGATTCAGACAGAGCATGCAATTTTAAGCAACTTTATAATTTACTCCTATTATCAAATTATTTTTATTCTCATGGTTTATTATTTAAAATGCAAGAATTTAAGTTTAGATGCCAGCCCATTGTTGGTGAACACACTGTGTTGTTCTTGCTGATTGGTGGGTAAATTCACCTACCAATAAACAAGTGCTTTCCATGGTTCTGAACAAAAAAATAGCTTAGATGACTTCTTTTTCAAATAAAAAAAGCAAGAGAACGAAGAAAAATTGATAATATGAGTATATTAGAAAGTTGTTTAAAATTGCATGCTCTATCTGAATCACAAAAGAAAATATTTGGGTTCAGTGTCCCTTTAAGAAAAATGTAAAGTGTTACATTTCAAATTTTAAAACTATATGTCAGAGAAAAGTATTTAATCCTGAGTCCCCAGTTAGTTCTTCTAAAGTGTTTGCACCTATAGATAGATATTTTGCAAGAAAAAATAAAAACTATGCAAATGTACTATAAATCAATCTGGTGTATTTGTTGTAAAAAGTGCTGTGTCTGTCACAAAAGGTAATTAAGTATTTATACCATTAATCAAGCGGAAGGAAAAAAAAAAATCAGTTTGCAATGAAATGTTACTTTTTTTTGGTATGCTAGTTTGGCTGAACAAAGAAAAATGTATCTTTATACAGTACAAATAATTTTTTTTATCAAATGTGTTCATACCATTGCTGAATCCCAAAATCTGAAAATAGTAGACCTCAAGAAACAAAGATATTTATTAAAGGGAAACTGAACCCAATTTTTTTCTTTCATGAATCAGATAGAGCATGCAATTTTAAGCAACTTTCTAATTTACTCTTATTATCAATTTTTCTTTATTATGTAAGTTTAGAAACCGGCCCATTTTTGGTTCACAACCTGGGTTGTTCTTGCCGATTGGTGGCTAAATGTTAACCACCAATAAACAAGTGCTTTCCAGTGTCCTGAACCAAAAAATGTCTGTCTCCTTAGCTTAGATGCATTTTTCAAATAAAGATAGCAAGAGAACAAAGAAAATGGATAATAGGAATAAATTAGAAAGTTAATTAAAATGTCATGCTCTATCTGAATCACAAAAGAAAATATTTGGGTTTAGTATCCCTTTAATAGAGCAGGTCATCAAGGCCAAAAACAAGAGCCATCCACCTCAAACAGCTTATGCCCTGACAAGTCAACTTGGAAAGTGGTCAACCTTAGGTGTAGCATGAAACACTTGGTACACAGACCTTGACCAGTCTTCCACCTAAGCTGATGAACTCAACTCAAACACAAAAGCAGCCATGGGATCCTAAGAGTAATTAGCTGCAGATAATTTAGAAGCCACTGAACTCTGAGTAAAGTAGGGATATGTGCAGGTTCCCATACAAATATGGTCGTGTTGACAGACGATTTACAGTCCTGCAAACAAAATCTTCCCACATGAGATCTCTACCTCCAGACTAGAAGACATTACTTTAAATTTCCTGAGGTTATTATTCTGGGATTATTATGCTTTATGTGGAAGCCCAGGGGAAGAACTAAGTGCCATAAAAATGAGATGTCTGTCTTAAAGACAGTGCAGGTATCAGCTTGTTTTAAGAGTTCCAAGGCAATCTTCAGGAATCATGGGAGAGAGTCAGTACACAGTCAGAGCAACTTGTCAACTTGGGGGGGGGGGTGTTTTTTGCACTCAGGTTAGCGCAAGACCTTAAAAAGTTTACCTTTAACGCGTAATACGAGCACAACCAGACGAGTACAAAATTCTAAGCCCTAAATCGTTTGCACATCTTGTGGAAGAAATTTTCAAGTGTCTAAACAGAACAGAAAAAAAAGAAAAGAAAAAAAAATGTATTCTTACCTGATCAATTAATTTATTTTTTGGCAGTGAGAGTCCACAATCATTACACTTGGGATTTACATCACCTGGCCAACCGGAGGAGGCAAAGACACCCTACCAGAGCTTTCATATATCCCTCCTGCTTCCTCTTTCCTCCCAGTAGTGCTTAAAGCTGAGGAAAGAAGAAAATAATAAAGACAGTAGGGCAAAGAGGTGCAAATTAACCATGTACTACAATATTAGGGTGGGTTCGTAGACTCTACCAAGAAAGAAATTAATTAATCAGATAAGAATAAATTATGTTTTCTTTCTAATGGTAGTGAGAGTCCACGATCCTTACACTTGGGAACAATACCCAAGCTGAGAAGTCCACAAAATGAATGGGTGGGAAAAAAGTAAGGCAGGTACCTAAACACTAGGCACCCCAGCCCTAAGATCCTTTCTACCAAAAGTAGCCTCCGATGAGGCAAACACATCCAAATGATAGAATTTTGAAAATGTGTGAAGAGAAGACCAAGTCGCAGCTTTGAAAATTTGTATGAACAGAAGCCTCATTCTTGAACACCCAAGAGGTAGCAACTGAACAAGGCTAATAAGCAGTAACTGACCGGTGGATCTTGGTCAGCTTCCAAGTACACTTTACGAATTACATTCTTTAACCAGAATGACAAAGACACATCCTTTGACTATTTGACTCTTGCGTTTACCTGAAAATAACAAACTAGTAGACTGACTAAACTTTTCCTGTGGGGATTTAGGATTTGGACATAAGGAAGGAACTATTATTTCCGATTGATATTTTCAGTAGACACTACCTTAGGAAGAAAACCAGAAACCGTGTTATCCTGGTGAAAAAACAAATAAGGAACCTCCCAACAAAGAGCTGATAACCTGGACACTATACGAGCTGAAGAAATAACCAACAGTAAAAAAATACTTCCAGGAAAGAAGCTTCATATCCAGGTTATGCATAGGTTCAAAATGGAGGATGCTGCAAAACCTTTAAAACCAAAATTTAAACTCCAAGGAGACAGTGATGTAATCACTGGTCTAATCCTGCATAAAGCTTGAATGAAAGATTGAAAGTCAGGGAGTCTAGCTAATTTCCTTTTCAACAGAACAAAGCTGGAATCTGACCCTTCAGATAACTAGCTGCAAGACCCTTATCCAGGCCTTCTAGTTAAAAACTGGAGAATTCGTGGAATTCAAACCGAATGCCAAGAATAACCTATTTTTTGAACACCAATAGAAATAGGTCTTCAAAACCTTGGGATGAATATATGTCTAGTAACAGGCTTACAAGCATGAATTAAAGTGCCATAAAACATGTTGAGATCTGTACATATACTTAAAGGACTAATTAAGTAAAAATAGTTTGCAAAAAAATTGTTTAAAAATAGCTGGCAAGCAGTCCTCCACAACAAATCCAGGTTCCTGTACTAACATGACCGCTCAAGGTGATACACCACACTTACATATAATTTCTCAGAATGTAAAAGGGTTTAACTGCCCCAATAAAAGATCAATGGCCATACAAGATCTATTGAGGAGGGGAGGGCAAATTTTACTACTACAAGAAACTCACTTTAAGGCCAATAAGATCCCTAAATATTTCACCGCACACTTCCCACAACACTTCCATAGTACTAATGTACATAAAAAGATAAATGGAGTAAGCATATTTATTCATAAATCTATCCCATTTCAGTTGCTACATTTAGATAAGGACAAAGAAGGGAGATACTTATGCATCTCGGGTTTACTCTTTGGTAGACCCGTCACATTAGTTAATTTATACGCTCCTAACACACATCAAGACACCTTCATGCAAAATATCACATCTACTATTTTAACAAAAATAAAAGGCCCTTTGATTCTTGGAGGAGATCTTAATACCCCCCTTGTACCTTCAGTGGATTGCTCCAACAATAAGTCATAGCTCTCAGCTAAAGCCCTCCAAGCTATTTGGAGCAATCTCAAATTACTTACCCTTCATGATACTTGGAGATACCTACACCCAAACATGCGAGATTATACCTTCTTCTCCCACCCCCACAAAAGTTATTCGAGATTAGATTATTTATTCCTAGACCATCATGCACTCTCTCACTTTAAGAAAGCTAATATAAAACATACCACATAGTCCGATCACTCATTAATGGAATGCTTTTTGCAGTGGCCGTCCATGTTGGCTAGACCCTTCTGCTGGAAATTAGATGATTCACTTCTAATAAACCCAAAAGATCTAAACACATTCACAAAACAAATAGACACTTATTTCTCAATAAACACTGCCCAAGATACAAGCACAACTATGATATGGGAAGCCCATAAGGCCTATATGCGAGGCGAATTCATAAAGTCTAGGGCTATCAAACGTAGAGTAGCAAGAGAAAAATTCGAAGTTTTAGCACGGGAGTTGTCCGACCTGGACTTTCAATGCAAATTGAATCCAAGCGACTCTACTCTTCAAAAGAAACTCGAGGATAAAAGAAATGACTTTAATGAACTATTACAAATTGACACTCGTAGAAAACAGTTATTTATCCAGCAAAAATGTTATGGGGAAAGTAATAAAACCGGCAAGCAATTAGCTAGAGCTTTAAAAAAACAACAATTAAAAGCATATATTCACTCCATTACAACTCATAAGGGATCACGAGTAGAGGACACTAGAAGTATAGCAAAGTTATTCAAACAATTTTATCATAAACTATATAATATACATACAGATAGACCCTAGCAATCCCACAAAACAGCCTGCGATAATTATTTAAGTAATATTAAACTCCCTACACTTTCTCCAGAGGACTCTAAGACATTAGAAGACCCAATATCTCCTGAAGAAATTGCGGTAGCTATCTCTAATATGAAAGCTCATAAAGCCCCAGGCCCGGATGGCTATACCAACCTTTACTATAAGACTTTTAAAGCTCAATTAATTCCACATCTTACAACCCTATTTAACCACATATCTGACCAACACCTATTTCCAGATACCATGCTCCAAGCGCAGATAACAGTATTACCAAAGCCGGGTAAAACTCCTGACACCCCGGCTAATTTTAGACCCATTTCCTTACTAAATGTAGATCTTAAGTTATACGTTAAAATCCTAGCCTCTAGATTAAATAAATTTCTACCCTCTTTAATTGATAGCAATCAAGTGGGCTTTGTACCGCTACGTGAGGCTAAAGATAATACGTGTAAAGTAGTCACCCTAATAGAGCACATCAGTCACACCAATCTCCCTGCAATACTTCTATCAACTGATGCGGAAAAGGCCTTTGATAGGATAGATTGGACCTTTTTACAAGCCACTATCAAAATTCGGACTTCCTTCTAAATTTATAAATCAAATCCTTTCCCTACATTCTAACCCGACTGCACAAGTACGGATTAACGGAGCCCTCTCTGACCCTTTTGAAATATGCAATGGAACTTGTCAGGGGTGCCCATTGTCCCCCCTCCTATTTGTTCTATCCTTAGAACCCTTAGCGTCTAAAATTAGAAATAATCCTGATATTGCTGGAATCTATATACATGGACAGTCACACAAACTCGCAATATTCGCGGACGAGATTTTATTAACTCTGACCTCCCCAATACTCTCCCTTCAAGCTACCCAAAGGGAGCTAGTGGAATACGGAGACGTTTCCAATTTTTTAGTTAATCCAAACAAATCGGAATTGTATCCCATAAATGTCCCTGCTGGTACCCTTGCAATCATACAATCGGAGAATCTCTTCCAAATAAATAATAAATCTTTAAAATACCTGGGCGTGCAGATAACCTCTAATATAGAAGAAATGTGTAAAATAAACTATGGTAAACTATTAAACGAATTCCATAACCTAACCTCTAGGTGGTTACCCAGAAATAATATTTCTTGGCTGGGCAGGATCGCAGCAGCAAAAATGACTCTGCTGCCCAAGGCACTATACATAATGCAAACACTCCCGATCACAGGAACCTCCAAGGAGATTCAAAAATTGCAAAGGGCAATTAATACATACATTTGGAAAAGGAAGCACCCCAGACTCCCCACAACCACTCTATATACTTCTAGGGACGGGGGTGGATTAGGGGTACCAAATTTATATTGGTACAAGTTAGCAATATCCCTGAGCAGGGTTGTAGATTGGTGCAGACATGGCGGACTGATAAATAAAAAAGTTACCCAGTTAGAGTCCCAGTTACTTGGTGTTCCACACCTAGGTGGCTTTTGTTGGACACCATTACTGCCAGCATTTACTAATACCAAGCTCTATTCCATTTTTAGAGCAACATGGTCCGATTGGATCTTCATGCGCATCAAATTCCCAAAAATTTCATCCCCCAGATCGCCTCTCACTACATTACTCTGGAATTCAGAATTCAAGGCGGGTGAGTCCTGGGCCACTAGTGTGGGGGAGGACTCATGCGACTTCCAGGACCTAATAATATACAATTTGGTGAAGGGTGGTAAAGTTTGCACGAGGGGAGAGCTAATTGAGAAGGTATATTCCCCTTTCCAATTTTGGCTTCAATACCTACAGATGCGACACTACATATTATCACATATAAATAAAAATGATTTCATGAGGCCCCTTACAGCATTTGAAATGAGATGCACTAAAAAAATCCCCCTAGAGAAAGGGACGATATCATCCATGTACCTACTTCTCATGGAAATACATCTTCCCACAAGACCTACTTATGTTCAGAAATGGGAAGCAGAATTAAATAAGCAAATACCACCAAAACAATGGAAACGTTGGTCCCAAGCCACAGCAAAATCAGCCCATTCCGCTTTATATCTGGAAACAAATATAAAAGTCCTCACTAGATGGTACTTAACACCACATAAGTTAACACGCATGTTTAAGACCGCGAGTAACAAATGTTGGAGAGGCTGTTCACAAGAAGGCTCAATGCTACATATATGGTGGGAATGCCCCCCACTACTCCAATTTTGGAAAAAGGTCCACTCAACAATAGGTGAGGTAATAGGCTTCTCTCCAAATTTTTCTGCAGAACTTTTTCTTTTCAACAATGTTTTAGACATTAAATGTAAAACTAGACGTAGTATTACTCATATTATGATCAATGCAGCAAAAAAACTAATCCCCAAATTATGGAAAAGCCCACAAATACCCAATTTTAAGAACTGGCTTCATCAGGTAGACTTAATTTTGACCATGGAGAAACATTATTATTTTACCCTTGGTAAGATGGAATCTTTCTGGGACATTATGTTCCTAAGCGAGCAATACAAGTATAAATCATAATATGCCATGTAACCCCAGTTTCCCCTTGAGTTGGGTCTCCCTATGTTTATTTTATATACACCTTATATAATACAAACATACATGATGTTTATTACCTTAATAGTTATACAATAATAATTGATGGTGGCAGCGGCTCGGCAAATATATGGTATCGGCAAATCTATGTTACCTACGCTATTTTAACTATTTTATTTGGTTTTATATCTCTAGATTTGACGTTTTAGGCCTGGACATTACAGATCTATGTTTTTTTCCCCCTTCTCCCCTCCGATTTCCCTTGGTTTACCTCCCCTCCCTATCTATTCCCCATAAGTCTATCCCAGGAATAACTTTATTTGCAATATAGTTTAAGGCTCTTTGTTGGACTTATGTGAATTTCTCCAACAAAACTCATACTTGTGTTTTATGGCATATGCACTCTAGCTTTCAATAATGATTGTTTAAATACGTGAAATGTCACAGTGCATAACTTGTCCTAATGCTCAGATATTTTATGTGGCTTGAAGAGTCACAAACTTGCTTTGAGTTATTCAGTGCATTTCCTTGTATTGTTTTGAAATCTCATTAATCAAAAATTAATAAAAAAAAAAAATAGCTGGCAAGAATTTTAAAATAATTTTAAAAAATAAGCAAAATTACTTACATAGCCATGCTGTCTGGAGAAGTCTGATCTACCCCCTTATCAGTGTTTAGCTTCAGAACACAGGCATCGTATTTCAACTGAGTTTACAGCTGCTTATTTGCTTCTAGGCATGCTCCAGCAGAGGAGTAAACTTAAAAAGAAAGGGTTAATGGCGAGGCACTACAGTATAAATTTGCAGGTAAAGTATATATTATATTTTGTCTCTATCCCAACTTGTTTTATGTTCACTTAAAGGGCCATTATACACTCATTTTTTCTTTGCATAAATGTTTTGTAGATGATCTATTTATATAGCCCATAAAGTTGTTTTTTTTTTTAAATGTATAGTTTTGCTTATTTTTAAATAACATTGCTCTGATTTTCAGACTCCTAACCAAGCCCCAAAGTTTTATGTGAATACTGTCAGCTACCTTCTCCAGCTTGCTCCTGTTGGTGTAAAGGGTCTTTTCATATGCAAAAGAAGGGGGAGTGTCTTATTTCCCACTTGCAGTGGGCTTTCCAGCTACCTTTCCAACAGAGCTAAAATAAGTTTTTAAACATTTTTATACTGGATTTTTATATCAGTATCTGTGTATCTTATTCTTTATAGTAGTGTCTATTACATGCAATTATATGAAAATGAGTGTATACTGTCCCTTTAAGGACTTAATAACCAAATCAGAGAAACCTCCTTGAGAAAGTATCAACTACTCAATCTCCAAGCAGTTAAATTGAGAGACTAAAGATTTTCATAAAAGAAAGGACCCTGAGACAAAAGATCTGACCTCAGAGGAAGATGCCAAGGATGATGCAGGAGATATGAGAATAGCTGGAACACATTTCTGTTTGAGGTATGCCACTATCCATAGAAGAAGCAGAATCAGAGGAAACAAGCATACTAGATTGTACCGCCAGTATCAAGGTAATTTGCGATTTAGGGGAGAAGCCATGAGGTCTACTTCCGGCATACCCAATCTGTGTATGATATAATAAAAAATCTGATTGAGACACCTCCCCGAATGCAGTCTGATGACTCAAGTAATCAGCTACCCAGTTGTCCACTCCTGGGATATAAATGGCTGAAATTGTATACTGATATTTCACTGCCCGTGACAGAATGCAAGCTACTTCCTGCATGGCTAGAGCACTAATTGTACCCCCTTGGTGGTTGATGGATAAATTAAACTGAACAAAGAAGTGGCCACGTTTGTAAAGGTATTGAAAATTGCCCTAAGTTACAGAATATTGATGGGTATCTTAGTCCTTTGATTATTCCAAACTGCGCCCCAACCCATGAGGCTGGCACCCGTAGCATTTATCTCCCACTGCAGAAGGCTGAAGCTCATGCCTACAGTAACTAGATGAGGATTTAACCACCAGGTCAGCGACTGTCCAATGTTGTCCAATGTTATTTGTTGAGAAAGATCCAAATGATTCCCGTTCCACTGACAAAGCATGCACAGCTGCAGATGATTGAAAAGTCATCTCCTCCAGTTCCTTGCCTGATTCTGATTTAGAGTCATCCGCAGATACCTCTCCCTCTGATATGGAAGAGAACCCCTCTAAATCAGAGCCCTGAACCTGACTGACTATCTGAGTACTTTGAGTCATAGACCAACAGTGTTTAATCTTTCTCTTGCACTTACTTGGGGGCGGCAAAGACTCCAGAGCCTCAGACACTGCAACTTGTTTTGGGGCCTTAAAGGGATACTGAACCCAAATGTTTTGTTCATAATTCAGATAGAGCATGCAATTTTAAGCAACTTCCTAATTTCAATAATAATAATCAATTTTTCTTCGTTCTCTTTTGGAATCTTTATTTGAAAAAGCAAGAATGTAAGCTTATGAGCTTGGTTTAGCATCCTGGATAGCGTTTGCTGATTGGTGGGTACATTTAGCCACCAATCAGAAAGCTGTAACCAGGTGCTGAACTGAAGATGGGCTGGCTCGTAAGCTTACATTCATGCTTTTTCAAATAAAGATACCAAGAGAACGAAGAAAAAATGATAACAGGAGTATATTAGAAATTTGCTAAAAAATGCATGCTCTATCTGAAATGAAAGAAAAACAATTGGGTTTAGTATTCCTTTTAAACCCCTCAGAAAAAAGGAAATTTATGCTTACCTGAAATTGATTTCTTCTACGATACGACAAGTCCACGGATTTCATCCTTACTTGTGGGATATTATCCTCCTGCTAACAGGAAGGGGCAAAGAGCACCACAGCAGAGCTGTATATATAGCTCCTCCCTTCCCTCCACCCCCAGTCATTAGACCGAAGGTTTAGGAAGAGAAAGGAAAAGCTAAAAAGGTGCAGAGGTGACTGAAGTTGAAAAATAAAATATAATCTGTCTTAAAATGACAGGGAGGGCCGTGGACTCGTCGTATCGTAGAAGAAATCAATTTATCAGGTAAGCATAAATTTCCTTTTCTTCTACAAGATACGACGAGTCCACGGATTTCATCCTTACTTGTGGGATACAATACCAAAGCTACAGGACACGGATGAAACGGGAGGGACAAGACTGCTTGAAGAACCTTTCTCCCAAAAACAGCCTCAGAAGAAGCAAAAGTATCAAACTTGTAAAATTTAGAAAAAGTATGAAGAGACGACCAAGTTGCAGCCTTGCAAATCTGTTCAACAGAAGCATCGTTTTAAAGGCCCATGTGGAAGCCACAGCCCTAGTAGAATGAGCCGTAATTCTTTCAGGAGGCTGCTGTCCAGCAGTCTCATATGCCAGGCGGATGATACTCAGCCAAAAAAAAAAAAAGAGGTAGCCGTAGCTTTCTGACCCCTACGCTTTCCAGAATAAACAATGAATAATGAAGATGATTGACGGAAATCCTTGGTTGCCTGTAAATAAAACTTCAAGGCACGGACCACGTCCAGGTTATGTAACAGACGCTCCTTCTTAGAAGAAGGATTAGGACACAAAGAAGGAAAAAACATAATTTATGTAAGAACTTACCTGATAAATTCATTTCTTTCATATTAGCAAGAGTCCATGAGCTAGTGACGTATGGGATATACATTCCTACCAGGAGGGGCAAAGTTTCCCAAACCTTAAAATGCCTATAAATACACCCCTCACCACACCCACAATTCAGTTTAACGAATAGCCAAGAAGTGGGGTGATAAGAAAAAAGTGCGAAAGCATATAAAATAAGGAATTGGAATAATTGTGCTTTATACAAAAAAATCATCAACACCACAAAAAAGGGCGGGCCTCATGGACTCTTGCTAATATGAAAGAAATGAATTTATCAGGTAAGTTCTTACATAAATTATGTTTTCTTTCATGTAATTAGCAAGAGTCCATGAGCTAGTGACGTATGGGATAATGACTACCCAAGATGTGGATCTTTCCACACAAGAGTCACTAGAGAGGGAGGGATAAAATAAAGACAGCCAATTCCTGCTGAAAATAATCCACACCCAAAATAAAGTTTAATGAAAAACATAAGCAGAAGATTCAAACTGAAACCGCTGCCTGAAGTACTTTTCTACCAAAAACTGCTTCAGAAGAAGAAAATACAACAAAATGGTAGAATTTGGTAAAAGTATGCAAAGAGGACCAAGTTGCCGCTTTGCAAATCTGATCAACCGAAGCTTCATTCCTAAACGCCCAGGAAGTAGAAACTGACCTAGTAGAATGAGCTGTAATCCTATGAGGCGGAGTCTTACCCGACTCAACATAGGCAAGATGAATTAAAGATTTCAACCAAGATGCCAAAGAAATGACAGAAGTTTTCTGGCCTTTCTAAAACCGGAAAAGATAACAAATAAACTAGAAGTCTTTCGGAAAGACTTAGTAGCTTCAACATAATATTTCAAAGCTCTAATAACATCCAAAGAATGCAACGATTTCTCCTTAGAATTCTTAGGATTAGGACATAATGAAGGAACCACAATGTCTCTACTAATGTTGTTGGAATTCACAACTTAGGTAAAAATTCAAAAGAAGTTCGCAACACCGCCTTATCCTGATGAAAAATCAGAAAAGGAGACTCACAAGAAAGAGCAGATAATTCAGAAACTCTTCTGGCAGAAGAGATGGCCAAAAGGAACAAAACTTTCCAAGAAAGTAATTTAATATCCAATGAATGCATAGGTTCAAATGGAGGAGCTTGAAGAGCCCCCAGAACCAAATTCAAACTCCAAGGAGGAGAAATTGACTTAATGACAGGCTTTATACGAACCAAAGCTTGTACAAAACAATGAATATCAGGAAGAATAGCAATCTTTCTGTGAAAAAGAACAGAAAGATCAGAGATTTGACCTTTCAAGGAACTTGCGGACAAACCCTTATCTAAACCATCCTGAAGAAACTGTAATATTCTCGGTATTCTAAAAAAATGCCAAGAAAAATGATGAGAAAGACACCAAGAAATATAAGTCTTCCAGACTCTATAATATATCCCTCTGGATACAGATTTACGAGCCTGTAACATAGTATTAATCACAGAGTCAGAGAAACCTCTTTGACCAAGAATCAAGCGTTCAATCTCCATACCTTTAAATTTAAGGATTTCAGATCCTGATGGAAAAAAGGACCTTGAGACAAAAGGTCTGGTCTTAACGGAAGAGTCCACGGTTGGCAAGAGGCCATCCGGACAAGATCCGCATACCAAAACCTGTGAGGCCATGCCGGAGCTACCAGCAGAACAAACGAGCATTCCTTCAGAATCTTGGAGATTACTCTTGGAAGAAGAACTAGAGGCGGAAAGATATAGGCAGGATGATACTTCCAAGGAAGTGATAATGCATCCACTGCCTCCGCCTGAGGATCCCGGGATCTGGACAGATACCTGGGAAGTTTCTTGTTTAGATGAGAAGCCATCAGATCTATTTCTGGAAGTTCCCACATTTGAACAAACTGAAGAAATACCTCTGGGTGAAGAGACCATTCGCCCGGATGCAACGTTTGGCGACTGAGATAATCCGCTTTCCAATTGTCCATACCTGGGATATGAACCGCAGAGATTAGACAGGAGCTGGATTCCGCCCAAACCAAAATTTGAGATACTTCTTTCATAGCCAGAGGACTGTGAGTCCCTCCTTGATGATTGATGTATGCCACAGTTGTGACATTGTCTATCTGAAAACAAATGAACAACTCTCTCTTCAGAAGAGGCCAAGACTGAAGAGCTCTGAAAATTGCACGGAGTTCCAAAATATTGATCGGAAATCTCACCTCCTGAGATTCCCAAACCCCTTGTGCCGTCAGATACCCCCACACAGCTCCCCAACCTGTAAGACTTGCATCTGTTGAGATTATAGTCCAGGTCGGAAGAACAAAGAAGCCCCCTGAACTAAACGATGGTGCTGTCCACCATGTCAGAGAGTGTCGTAAAATCGGTTTAAAGATATTAATTGAGAAATCTTTGAGTAATCCCTGCACCATTGGTTCAGCATACAGAGCTGAAGAGGTCGCATGTGAAAACGAGCAAAGGAGATCGCATCTGATGCGGCAGTCCTAAGACCCAACATTTCCATGCATAAGGCTACCAAAGGGAATGATTGTGACTGAAGGTTTTGACAAGCTGATATCAATGTTAAACTTCTCTTGTCTGACAAGGACAGAGTCATAGACACTGAATTTATCTAGAAACCTAAAAAGGTTACCCTTGTCTGAGGAATCAATGAACTGATTGGTAAATTGATCCTCCAACCATGAACTTGAAGAAACAACACAAGTCGATTCGTATGAGATTCTTCGAAAATGAGAAGACTGAGCAAGTACCAAGATATCGTCCAAATAAGGAAATACCAAATCCCTGTTCTCTGATTACAGAAAGAAGGGCACCGAGAACCTTTGAAAAAAATTCTTGGAACTGAGGCTAGGCCAAACGGTAGAGCCACAAAACTGGTAATGCTTGTCTAAAAAGAGAATCTCAGACACTAAAAGTGATCTGGATGAATCGGAATATGCAGATACACATCCTGTAAATCTATTGTAGACATATAATGCCCTTGCTAAACAAAAGGCAGGATAGTCCTACAGTAACCATCTTGAATGTTGGTATCCTAACATAACGATTCAATAATGATAGATCCGGAACTGGTCTGAAGGAATTGACCTTCTTTGGTACAATGAAGAGATAAAATAAAACCCCAGCCCCTGTTCCAGAACTGGAACTGGCATAAATACTCCAGCCAACTCTAGATCTGAAACACATTTCAGAAATGCTGAGCCTTTGCTGTGTTAACTGGGACACAGGAAAGAAAAGAATCTCTTAGCAGGAGGCCTTAACTTGAAGCCAATTCTGTACCTTTCTGAAACAATGTTTCTGAAACCAGAGATTAAGAACGGAATTGATCCAAATTTCTTTGAAGAAAACGTAATCTGCCCCATACCAGCTGAGCTGGAATAAGGGCCGCACCTTCATAGGTACTTAGGAGCTGGCTATAGGTTTCTATAAGGCTTGGATATATTCCAAACTGGAAATAGTTTCCAAACTGATACCGCTCCTGAGGATGAAGGATCAGGCTTTTGTTCCTTGTTGTGAGGAAAGGAACGAAAATGATTATTTACCCTGGAAAGAAAGGGAAAGCAAAGTTGACTTAGAAGACATGTCAGCATTCCAAGTTTAAATCCATAAAGCTTTTCTAGCTAAAATAGCTAGAGACATATACCTGACATCAACTCTAATGATATCAAAAGATGGTATCACCAATAAAATTATTAGCATGTTATAGAATAATAATAATGCTATAAAATTATGATCTGTTACTTGTTGCGCTAAAGCTTCTAACCAAAAAGTTGAAGCTGCAGCAACATCCGCTAAAAATATAGCAGGTCTAAGAAGATTACCTGAACATAAGTAAGCTTTTCTTAGAAAGGATTCAATTTTCCTATCTAAAGGATCCATAAAAGAAGTACTATCTGCCGTAGGAATAGTAGTACATTAGCAGGAGTAGAGACAGCCCCATAACCTTAGGGATTTTTGTCCCAAAAAACTCTAATCTGTCAGATGGCACAGGATATAATTTGCTTAAACGTCTAGAAGGAGTAAATAAATTACCCAAATTATTCCATTCCCTGGAAATTACTTCAGAAATAGCATCAGGGAGATAAAACACTTCTGGAATAACTACAGGAGATTTAAAAACCTTATTTAAACGTTTACATTTAGTATCAAGAGGACCAGAATCCTCTATTTCTAATGCAAATAACACTTCTTTAAGTAAAGAACGAATAAATTCCATCTTGAACAAATACAAAGATTTATCAGCATCAACCTCTGAGACAGAAACCTCTGAACCAGAAGAACCATTATCAGTATCAGAATGATGATGTTCGTTTAAAAATTCATCTGAAAAAAGAGAAGTTTTAAAAAGACTTTTATGTATACTAGAAAGAGAAATAACAGACATAGCCTTCTTAATGGATTTAAAAAATAAAATCTCTTATGTTATCAGGAACACTCTGAAAATTAGATGTTGACGGAACAGCAACAGGTAATGTAACAGTACTAAAGGAAATTTTATCTGCATTAATAAGTTTGACATGACATGCAATACAAACAACAGCTGGAGAAACAGATACCAAAAGTTTATAGCAGATACACTTAGCTTGGTAGCTCCAGCACTGTGCAGTGATTTTCCTGAAGTATCTTCTGACTCAGTTGCAACGTGGAACATCTTGCAATATGTAAAAGAAAAAAACAACATATAAAGCTAAATTGATCAAATTCCTTAAATGACAGTTTCAGGAATGGGAAAAAAATGCCAGTGAACAAGCTTCTAGCAACCAGAAGCAATAAATAATGAGACTTAAATAATGTGGAGACAAAAATGACGCCCATATTTTTTAGCGCCAAAAAAAGACGCCCACATTATTTGGCGCCTAAATGCTTTTGGCGCCAAAAATGACGCCACATCCGGAACGCCGACATTTTTGACGCAAAAAAACGTCAAAAAATGACGCAACTTCCGGCGACACGTATGACGCCGGAAACAGAAAAAAAATTTTGCGCCAAAAAAGTCTGCGCCAAGAATGACGCAATAAAATGAAGCATTTTCTGCCCCCGCGAGCCTAACAGCCCACAGGGAAAAAGTCAAATTTTTTTAAGGTAAGAAAAAATGATTGAAACAAATGCATTTATCCCAAATATGAAACTGACTGTCTGAAAAATAAGGAATGTTGAACATTCTGAGTCAAGGCAAATAAATGTTTGAATACATATATTTAGAACTTTATAAATAAAGTGCCCAACCATAGCTTAGAGTGTCACAGAAAATAAGATTTACTTACCCCAGGACACTCATCTACATGTTTGTAGAAAGCCAAACCAGTACTGAAACGAGAATCAGCAGAGGTAATGGTATATATAAGAGTATATCGTCGATCTGAAAAGGGAGGTAAGAGATGAATCTCTACGACCGATAACAGAGAACCTATGAAATAGACCCCGTAGAAGGAGATCACTGCATTCAAATAGGCAATACTCTCCTCACATCCCTCTGACATTCACTGCACGCTGAGAGGAAAACCGGGCTCCAACTTGCTGCGGAGCGCATATCAACGTAGAATCTAGCACAAACTTACTTCACCACCTCCATCGGAGGCAAAGTTTGTAAAACTGAATTGTGGGTGTGGTGAGGGGTGTATTTATAGGCATTTTAAGGTTTGGGAAACTTTGCCCCTCCTGGTAGGAATGTATATCCCATACGTCACTAGCTCATGGACTCTTGCTAATTACATGAAAGAAACAATTTCCTGATTAATATTCTTATTTGAAACAACCTTAGGAAGAAATCTAGGTTTGGTACGCAAAACCACCATATCAGAGTGAAATATAAGATAAGGTGAATCACATTGTAATGCTGAAAGCTCAGAAACTCTTCAAGCAGAAGAAATAGCAACCAAAAACAGAACTTTCCAAGATAACTTAATATCTATGGAATGCATGGGTTCAAACGGAACCCCTTGAAGAACTCAAAGAACTAAATTCAAACTACAGGGAGGAGTAATTGGTCTAAATACAGGCTTAGTTCTGGTTAGAGCCTGACAAAAAGACTGAATATCTGGCACATATGCCAAACGTTTGTGAAGCAAAATTGACAAAGCAGAAAACTGTCCCTTTAAGGAACTTGCTGATAACCCTTTCTCCAAACCTTCTTGGAGAAAAGACAGAATCCTGGGAATCCTAACTTTACTCCATGAGTAACCCTTGGATTCACACCAATAAAGATATTTACGCCATATCTTATGATAGATCTTTCTAGTGACAGGCTTACGAGCCTGTATCAAAGTATTGATGACCGAATCAGAGAATCCCCGCTTAGATAAAATCAAGCGTTCAATCTCCAAGCAGTCAGCTATAGAGAATTTAGATTTGAAAAAATAACCCCTGCACCTCGCCACAGCTCTGCTGTGGCGCCTACCTGCCCCCAGGGTACTGCAAAATGACTCGACAACGATCCGGTTAACAGAACACCAGTTTAGGCCCAACCGGAGCTAATGCCTGCTGCCTTCTCAGCCAGAGTAAAGTGCGCATCTGAGCACGCAAAAATAGGCCCCGCCCATCATGGACGACGATCGCATAAGACTGTACAACCGCATGGGAAGCGGTTTAATAATAAAGCCATGTGGATTTTGTTTACCCCTAAGCACAACACAAATATACAGCCATACTGATTATTTGAGCTCACAAATAAAAACCGTTAAGCTGCCTCTCCCAGTGTCCCTTTATATTGCTGCTTATAAGCCCTTTATAAATGCTTAGCCCAGTACTATGTCAATAAAATAAAATAACACAGGTTTTTCAGTAAAACCCTTTGTTTACAGGTCTACTGCTTACCCCTTCCCTTGCAGGGAAAAAATGTCAGCCAGTTCTGATATACCAAGTCTCCTCAGAAATAAAGGACTGAACATACCTCAATGCTGCTTGTAGCATGAAACCGTTCTCCACACTGAAGATTTCTATTGTACTACCTTCAGAAGCTCTGTGGGAACCAATATGGATCTTAGTTACATCTGCTAAGATCATCAACCTCAGGCCAGACATCTTCTTCCCTATCTCCCTGAGGAAAATAGTACTCACCGGAACCATTTAAAAATAAAAAACCTTCTTGATTGAAGAAACTAAAACCTCACTTTACCTCTTCCTATTACTAACACAGGCAAAGAGAATGACTGGAGGTGGAGGGAAGGGAGAAGCTATATATACAGCTCTGTTGTGGTGCTCTTTGCCACTTCCTGTTAGCAGGAGGTAAATATCCCACAAGTAAGGATGAAATCCGTGGACTCGTATCTTGTAGAAGAAATCAGAAGTATCTTGATTAATTTGCATTACTGGATTATTGACAGTTGGAGGTGAACTGGGCTAGGGAGAATAAGATTGCAGTACAACTGTTAAACATTACATAATAGAGCAGGACGACATACTATCACCTCCTTATGTAATAAACACTTATTTGAGGGAATAATAATGTTGGTAGTTATCGCCTCAAAAACTGTAGTTATAGTCTCAGCACTCCATGTTAGTGGGGTAACGGAGATCTCTATATTTGTAGTGTAACTGAAAAGCAATGAGAAAAAAAACTGACAAAACAGTGGAATACCCCTCTAAGGATACTGCAAAGGTTATCTAATTATGCAACCTCAACTGTACCGCTAAGTGACAGTTTTAAGTAAAGATTCCAGAAATTGTAATGTATGCTTCGTTAATACCGGTGACTGAAAAACGAAGCTCTGGTAGAGCGTCTTACCCCCTCCTGAACAGTGAACACAGTACGATATAGGCACGCTGAACCGCACCTCTTCTGACTGCGCACCACTCTGCACTGAATCGGAAGAGACGGGATCCACGCCGGAGCTCCTAATAGCACAAAAACAGCTATCCTCCCACATTATGGAGAAGCGTGAAGAAAAAAGGTCCCCAATGAAGCCTAGACTCAGCTTTCAGGTCACATGTGATCGTGCTCCGTGGATGCAGCTAGGGTAAAATAAAATGTACATTCCCATTAAAAAGTTTCATGCAGCCCCTTGTCACCCCAGTACTAGAGAACCTAATAAAATTAATAGTGCAGGCCGGTAAAAATTTGGGTAAAAGGATGATGCCAAAAACGAACCCCCACTGTGGTTACTGTGCACTTACTTCTCATGCACGGATCAGAATGATACCCTTTTCCAAGGAAGCAGGTGTTCTGTAGTTGTCACTGACAGACCAAATGATCTGTGTGCTGTCACTGACAGCCTTAGGACCCATGTAGAGAAATCATCCGTGTTAGAAATTTTATGAGGCTTGGGAACTTCCCAGCAAAAACCAGATTTTCTGTGAAAGTGACTCAAACAAGGTGAATTATAAGTTACAGCTTTCCAGTACATGAATTCAGGGAACTATCCACTGAGGGTTTGATAGAATTCTTCTTCTAACACCTCTCTCTTCTTGCCTTCTCCATGAGGAGGCAAAGAACTACTGGGAGGGAAGGGGAAGTAGGGATATATGAAAGCTCTGGTAGGGTGTCTTTGCTTCCTCCTGGTGGCCAGGTGATGTAATTCCCAAGTTTTAGGATCCTGGACTCTCACTACCATAAGAAGGAAAAGTGAATCAGATTAAGGCAGAGCTAAAAGGTGAATAAAATAAATCCATACTGTAGAACTAGAAAAGAGAAATATATTAAGTTCCAAGGCTTGGAAGAAGAAAAAACACTATACAACCAACCCGACGAACCACAGGGAAAAAACAACTGAGGTTTAATTAACAATAATGCTATGTTAGGTCACCCTTGCAAAATCCAAGAGGCAGACATACCACAAAAATCCAAGAGGCAGACATACCACAAAAATCCAAGAGGCAGACATACCACAAAAATCCAAGAGGCAGACATACCACAAAAATCCAAGAGGCAGACATACCACAAAAATCCAAGAGGCAGACATACCACAAAAATCCAAGAGGCAGACATACCACAAAAATCCAAGAGGCGGACATACCACAAAAATCCAAGAGGCGGACATACCACAAAAATCCAAGAGGCAGACATACCACAAAAATCCAAGAGGCAGACATACCACAAAAATCCAAGAGGCAGACATACCACAAAAATCCAAGAGGCGGACATACCACAAAAATCCAAGAGGCAGACATACCACAAAAATCCAAGAGGCAGACATACCACAAAAATCCAAGAGGCAGACATACCACAAAAATCCAAGAGGCAGACATACCACAAAAATCCAAGAGGCAGACATACCACAAAAATCCAAGAGGCAGACATACCACAAAAATCCAAGAGGCAGACATACCACATTTTTTTGAAAAACAGGCCCTTATAGAGGGATAAAAAAAGAAAGTTAAAATAACTTTATGTAGCTATTTTAATGGAACAGCCAAATCCACATAAAATCTACAAAAAACAGTACAATAAATTAAAAATGTGTCAGAAAGTTAAAAATAGAAGAGAAAAAATGTAATAGTGACAAAAAGTATTTTACTAGTTAGGAGAGTAGAATGTTTGCTGTGGGAGTAAAATAATACATATGCTTGTAATATATACTGCTTGTAAGGAAAGTATAAATTCTTATGTAGTAATTGCCCATTAATAATTTGTCTCCACATAAAATACTTTTTAAGGAACCTTAACATATTAAAGGGACATAGTGCAGAATTATATAACATTATCTTAGCGGCAGCTTGAAAAATCAAAAGATTTGAGAGATTTTAGCCCCGAAAGTTACACTTACCTTGTTTCCTCTCGAGGAATTATGCAAACATTTTTTACATTTTCTGTTTAAGATCTTATTACTGTTACTGTGTATAAGGTATTCACCACATAAATGCACAAAGCTACACATTTAGCTTAATGGGACATTAAATACTAAATAAATGCTAGATAGAATAATGCATTCAAAGAAAAGATTAGTCAGAGAATAACATGTAGTTGGACTTTTTTAAAACTTTCATTGGCTGTTTAAATATTGTCAAAATAAGTGTTAGTGTCTATAAAAAAATGGGAGCTGCCATGTTGTAATGTTGAAGGTTACCTTCTCTGCTGTGGCCAATTAGAGACAGTTATAAATAGGTCACTAAAGTGTGCAGCCAATGACTGTGTGGAATATAACCGTGTTCTGCATTTCTAACAGGACCTAAAAAGCTAACAATTTCATAAAGGAATTATAGGAAAAGGGGACAAAATAAATAAAGTATAATGCAGACTATATAATATATATATATATATAATAAACACACACACACATATATATATATATATATATATATATGTATATATATACTTGCTCAAATCACAATCAAATAAATAAAACAAACAAATGTGCAAATGTGATAATGCACAAAAAAGGATAAAAATGTCCCAGGGTAGGTAATCACGGTGATTATTGGCAGGTGAACCTCAGGGAAAAAAAGGAAAAACACATATAGTGAAGTCCTGTGATTATTCAAGTATTAAAAAAAAGAGAGCAAGCTGGGAGAGATTCAAGATTAAGCTCTAGATATTAAGGCACAGGAAACTCCTAATAGGAGACAAAGGCAAAGATCGATATCCCAGCTGGGTTAAAATTCCACATAGAATAAATCAGAAGTGGATAAAAGAATATAACACTTTATTTAAAACAAGTTAGTCACAAGGCATACATATGAGACTGTCCCAGTCAAAGACCACTGCAAACAAAAGACTTTTCACAGTGCCTGCTGAATGCCGTTTTCGGTCTGGTAAGGAACAAGACTCAGCCTCTTTTGTGACGTCACTTCGCTCAGATGTATGTTTCGCCAATCACAGCTTGGATTTTTCGAGGATGTCTTTGATTCATGCTTGTATCCTTATATAGTTGTTACTCCACTTCTGATTGTATTCCGTATTTCTTTACAGGCGTTTTATCAATGTCCATTATCTTAGATGATGTTAAGGGAAAATAGGACTAATCTTGATATAACAATAAAAAGGTATTGTATTGCCATTAGAAAATCCATTGCTCCCTTTATAGCATGCAATATATCCCACCACTAGGTGCCCCCACTGAACAAAGGATAAGCTGTACATTTTGCAAAATGGAGATTGTTGGAAAAATGCCATGTGCTTTTAGCAGGAAGCGACATCAGTCTGGGGATCCTGTGTGTAGCCACCCCCCCAGACAACTTACTTCCTAGTAAGTTTACTGGCCATTTTATCTGGTTCCTCCCTAGTGGGTGTTAATATCCTAATCCCTCCCTTTCAGATAAAAGGCCAGGACACTGAGAACCCTGGAGACTTCCTCTTGGATTGTGTAGATGCCAAGTCCTACCAGAAAAGCTAAAGAACTGAGGGCCCAGGAATGTGGCAAGGAGTCTCCCTCACCTGTGTGTTTGTCTGTTTGAAATCTAGAACCCCTTGCACACCTGTGACAGTGCTACTCACCTTGTGTATTCAATAAACCACTTGGCATCAAGTTCTTGGTTCCTCGTTTCTTTCTTTTGAGTATCATATTTTATATATATATTTATATATATATATATATATATATATATATATATATATATATATATATATATATATATATATATATATATATATATATATATCATATGCGATTGGCTGAAATACCTTTTTCTGTGTTACTGACCTTACAGGTATAATGCCCATATATACAAATGCAAGTTAAAATGTAATATTATACATAAAAAATAAAAAACTCATATACATACATAAGCTAACATGGGGATCGAACCTAGATCTTGATGCACAACAAAAAACTCATAAATACATCTCTTAGCACACTGCGCTATTTGGATAGTCCAATGTACATTCTAATTTCTATCACCCAATAGTAACAAATATACAAAAAAATAAAATATATATATTACTGTTACAAGGATCGAACTAGTGACCTTTTAGTGTCAAAAGGTATCATTTAAGGGGTTTTAGCCCACTCAGCTATTAAACATTAGAGGTAGAAGAAATTTATGTGTACATATAAAGTGTAACCAGAGGAGAAATTCTATTCTAAAAAATGGTGCAATTCAAAATCCTTATTAAGATCATATGGAATAATTGTGTTAAGATCAAAGATCCATTTCATTTCCATTCTTCCTAATGTCGCATTTATTATTATTATCATTTATTTGTATAGCGCCGCCAAATTCCGTAGCGCTGGGTACAATGATGGGGGTATACAATGACAAAGATTTGTGATACAATACAAAACATAACAAGACTAAACAAATCTAGCACAGGAGGAAGAGGGCCCTGCTCCGGAGAGCTCACAGTCTATAGGTTTAGGGTGCAGAGACATAAGGTTGGGGTAGCTTGTTACATCGGTTGTATTTGCAGCAGTGAGTCAGGCAGTTCATGTACATGTATTAGCTTGGTTCGGATGCGGGATGGAGGAGAGATGGTAAGCCTCTCTGAATAGGTGGGTTTTCAAGGATCTTCTGAAGCTATACAAGGTTTGAGACAGTCTGATGGAGCGGGGTAGAGAGTTCCAGAGGACAGGAGCAGCACGTGCCAAGTCTTGGAGGCGGGAGTGGGATGTAGAGATAAAAAAAGTGTAGAGACTTAGGTCAGAGGTTGATCGAAGAGGACGGGATGGGGAGTATTTCACGATGAGAGAGGAGATATAGTTGGGAGTTAGACTGTTGAGTGCTTTGTAGATTAGGGCTAATACTTTAAATTGTATTCTGGAGTGTATGGGGAGCCAGTGTAGAGACTGGCAGAGCGGAGCAGCTGATGTAGATCGTCGACTTAGAAGGATGAGTCTAGCAGAAGCATTCATAATAGATTGGAGGGAGGAGAGGCGGTGTTTTGGAAGGCCATTTAAGAGTAGATTGCAATAATCAATGTGTGACAGGATGAGGGAATGAATAAGTATTTTTGTAGTATTTTGAGTAAGGAAGGAACGAATTCTGGAAATGTTGCGTAGGTGTGAACGGCAGGATTTGGTAAGCGTTTGTATATGTGGGTTGAATGTGAGTTCTGAGTCTAGTGTGACCCCAAGGCAGCGAACCTGGGGTGAGGTGTTGAGAATAGAGTCTCCAGCCATCAGAGAAATGTCAGGTGTCGGATGTCTCGAAGAGGGGGGAATAAGAAGCAGCTCAGTTTTGGACAGATTGAGTTGGAGGTAGTGTGAAGACATCCAAGAGAAAATTGCAGAGAGGCAGTCAGAAATCTGGTTGAGTAAAGAGGGAGAGATATCAGGAGAGGAAAGATAGATTTGGGTATCATCAGCATATAGGTGGTACTGGAATCCAAAGGAGGCTATAAGTTTTCCAAGGCAGGATGTATAAAGAGAGAAAAGCAAGGGACCCAAGACAGAGCCTTGCGGTACTCCAACTGAGAGAGGCATAGGATCACAAGATATGTAGTTAAAGGAAACTGAAAACGAGCGGTTTGAAAGATATGATGCAAACCAGGAGAGGGCTGTGTCTCGGATTCCAAATGAATGTAGTATTTTTAGGAGGAGAGGATGGTCAACTGTGTCAAAATCTGCGGACAGGTCAAGAAGAATTAGTAATGAGTAATGGCCTTTTGCTTTGGCTGATAACAGGTCATTTGTTACTTTAGCAAGAGCGGTTTCTGTTTAGTGTTTAGGGCGGAAACCAGATTGTAGTGGATCAAGTAAGGAGTTAGTTGTGAGAAATTGAGTTAGCCTATTATAGACTAGTCGTTCCAATAATTTTGAAGCAAAGGGAAGTAAGGAGACCGGTCGATAGTTAGAAGGCGTGGAGGGGTCAAGCGAGGGCTTTTTTAGGATTGGTATGATTGACGCATGCTTGAATGTGTCGGGAAATGTGCCAGCAGTGAGGGATTGGTTAAAGAGATGAGTTAGGGTAGGGGTTAGTGAAGCAGAGAGAGGGGGAATAAGTTGTGAAGCAATAGGGTCAAGTGGGCAGGTTGTGAGATGAGCCGAGGATAGGAGTGCAGATTTTCGTTAATAGAAGGGGTGGGTAGGATCGCTGGGTTTGCGGGGTGCAGATCTCTTTTCTAATGGTGTCAATTCTATTTTTGAAGTGATCAGCAATAATTTGAGCAGTGAGATTGGTAGTGTGCGGGGGGCAGGCGGACGTAGAAGGGAGTTAAAGGTTGAGAACAGTTTTCTGGGGTTGGATGCGTGAGATGACACGAGGGAGGAGAAATAGACTTGTTTTGCCAGGCTGAGCACAGAGTTGTAGGACTTAAGGGTGAATTTATAATGTTGGAAATCAGCAAAGGTGCGTGATTTCCTCCACTGCCGTTCAGCGGCCTGTGAGCATCGCTGAAGATATCTGGTCTGTTTAGAGTGATTGATGTACGTCGAAGAGTGGAGGGTGCAGTTTTGTCAAGTGTTGATTTTAGTGCCGAATTATACTGTAGACTCACGAGGGTTGGACAAGAGAGGGGTGAAATGTCAGAGAGCAGTGGACTCAGTTGAGTGGAAAAGTCTGTGAGATCCAGGTCATTTAAATTCCTGTGAGGTAGCAGTTTTTTGGGGGCTTGCAAAGATGTAGCAGGTAGAGTGAGAGAGAATGTTAATAGATGGTGGTCAGAGAGAGGAAAGGGGAAGTTAAAGGGACAGTTTACTCAAAATTTTTCTCCCCTTTAATTTGTTCCCAATGATCCACTTTACCTGCTGGAGTGTATTAAATTGTTTACAAGTAGCTCCTTTACCCTTTATTGGCATTTGAAAATGTTGATTTAGCATGTGGTATCCCCACCTATTCTGAAAGTTTCTGGCCGCGCGTACCAGCTATAGATAAGCTTTGTAAACACAGCCAGCAGAAGAATTTACACTCCCAGTGCGATATAGCAGAGATAAGGTAATAAAATGCTGATTTTCCATTGTTCTCTCAAAGTACTGGTGATTGTTTTAAGGACAGATAATAAAGAAGCAGGTATATTTGCACAATGTGATACAGTAATGAGATCGGATTATACCTACAAGCTCAACCCATTTTATTAGGTTGTGGCTTCAAAACACAAAATCAGAGCTTTAATATACACAAATAAGCCTTAAAAAGCTAATATTCATAAATTTTTTACTCTGCAGTTGGTAAAAAAAAGCAATTGTAAACACATTAAGGGAAAAACTATTTTACAGTATACTGTCCCTTTAAGGGAGTTGGAAACAGCACAGAGATTTGTGAAGACCAGGTCTATGGAGTTGCCTTCACAGTGTGTTGGAGATGTTGTCCACTGGGACAGGCCTAAAGAGGTGGTAAGGGATAGAAGTTTATGTCCCCACCTCTCCAATGCAATTTTGCTTTTTGTATACCCAGATATAATGTTATATGTTTAGGGTCACAATTATGTTTTCTTTTAAAATAATTGGTTAATGCATGATTATCAAAACCCTTTTTAATAATATATACATGTTCCCTAAACCCAACGGAAAGTTTTCTAGAAGATCTTCCTATATAAATTAAATCACATGAACATTTTAATAAATAAATGACATTATTAGAATTGCAGGTAATCATTTATCTTATTTCATAATGTTTATTATTCCTCAATTCTAGAAATCTGACATTTCTCTCTTGTTGGCAGAACTCATGCATTTACCACATTTATAAAAACCTTTAAGGTTCTCTCCTAGCCAATTTTCTTTACTTTTTTCTTTGAGAAAGCTTCTTATCTTTTATATTGGGTACATTTTTAAAATACTTGTACGATGTTTCTTAAACCGTAATCTTTCTTAAGAACATGTTTATTAATGATGTTCCTTATTTCTTTATTCTGAGTTCAATAGTCTATGATAATGTTTTGCATATATCTCTATTTTATTCTTTACATTATATTTAATAAAGGTCTCTCTTTCTTTGTTACCTACCTCTTGTATAATGGAATCTATTCTCTTTTCTGGATATCTTTTTTCTATAAAATGTCTCTTTGAATTGTTTAGATTGCTCATAAAAAACAATTTTATAACTACAATTTCTTCTTAATCTACATATTTGACTTTTGGGAATGTTTTTTAACCAATTGAAAAGATGACAGCTATCTAATTGATTATAGCTATTAACATCTGACAGTTTAAAATAGTTCTTGGTTTTTAACAGACCATTTTCAATATATATAGATAAATCCAGAAAATTAAGTGATTCCTGACTGCATTCCCAATTCAGTTTAATTTGCCAGTCATTTACATTGAGTAATTCCATAAAGATATTGAGGTCTCTTTCTGACCCCTTCCAAATCATAAAAAGGTCATCTATATATCTATGATAGGATACCAGGTTTGCACCCCCTCTTTCATAAACATGGATGTCTTCCCATGCTGACATATATAAGTTGGCATAGCTGGGTGCAAACCTGGTACCCATCGCTTTTCCGTCTATCTGTAAGAAAAACATAATTTATGTAAGAACTTACCTGATAAATTCATTTCTTTCATATTAGCAAGAGTCCATGAGCTAGTGACGTATGGGATATACATTCCTACCAGGAGGGGCAAAGTTTCCCAAACCTTAAAATGCCTATAAATACACCCCTCACCACACCCACAATTCAGTTTAACGAATAGCCAAGAAGTGGGGTGATAAGAAAAAAGTGCGAAAGCATATAAAATAAGGAATTGGAATAATTGTGCTTTATACAAAAAATCATAACCACCACAAAAAAGGGCGGGCCTCATGGACTCTTGCTAATATGAAAGAAATGAATTTATCAGGTAAGTTCTTACATAAATTATGTTTTCTTTCATGTAATTAGCAAGAGTCCATGAGCTAGTGACGTATGGGATAATGACTACCCAAGATGTGGATCTTCCACGCAAGAGTCACTAGAGAGGGAGGGATAAAATAAAGACAGCCAATTCCGCTGAAAATAATCCACACCCAAAATAAAGTTTAATGAAAAACATAAGCAGAAGATTCAAACTGAAACCGCTGCCTGAAGTACTTTTCTACCAAAAACTGCTTCAGAAGAAGAAAATACAACAAAATGGTAGAATTTGGTAAAAGTATGCAAAGAGAACCAAGTTGCCACTTTGCAAATCTGATCAACCGAAGCTTCATTCCTAAACGCCCAGGAAGTAGAAACTGACCTAGTAGAATGAGCTGTAATCCTATGAGGCGGAGTCTTACCCGACTCAAAATAGGCAAGATGAAATAAAGATTTCAACCAAGATGCCAAAGAAATGGCAGAAGTTTTCTGGCCTTTCTAAAACCGGAAAAGATAACAAATAAACCAGAAGTCTTTCGGAAAGACTTAATAGCTTCAACATAATATTTCAAAGCTCTAATAACATCCAAAGAATGCAACGATTTCTCCTTAGAATTCTTAGGATTAGGACATAATGAAGGAACCACAATGTCTCTACTAATGTTGTTGGAATTCACAACTTAGGTAAAAATTCAAAAGAAGTTCGCAACACCGCCTTATCCTGATGAAAAATCAGAAAAGGAGACTCACAAGAAAGAGCAGATAATTCAGAAACTCTTCTGGCAGAAGAGATGGCCAAAAGGAACAAAACTTTCCAAGAAAGTAATTTAATATCCAATGAATGCATAGGTTCAAATGGAGGAGCTTGAAGAGCCCCCAGAACCAAATTCAAACTCCAAGGAGGAGAAATTGACTTAATGACAGGCTTTATACGAACCAAAGCTTGTACAAAACAATGAATATCAGGAAGAATAGCAATCTTTCTGTTGAAAAAGAACAGAAAGAGCAGAGATTTGACCTTTCAAGGAACTTGCGGACAAACCCTTATCTAAACCATCCTGAAGAAATTGTAATATTCTCGGTATTCTAAAAGAATGCCAAGAAAAATGATGAGAAAGACACCAAGAAATATAAGTCTTCCAGACTCTATAATATATCTCTCTGGATACAGATTTACGAGCCTGTAACATAGTATTAATCACAGAGTCAGAGAAACCTCTTTGACCAAGAATCAAGCGTTCAATCTCCATACCTTTAAATTTAAGGATTTCAGATCCTGATGGAAAAAAGGACCTTGAGACAAAAGGTCTGGTCTTAACGGAAGAGTCCACGGTTGGCAAGAGGCCATCCGGACAAGATCCTCATACCAAAACCTGTGAGGCCATGCCGGAGCTACCAGCAGAACAAACGAGCATTCCTTCAGAATCTTGGAGATTACTCTTGGAAGAAGAACTAGAGGCGGAAAGATATAGGCAGGATGATACTTCCAAGGAAGTGAAAATGCATCCACTGCCTCCGCCTGAGGATCCCGGGATCTGGACAGATACCTGGGAAGTTTCTTGTTTAGATGAGAAGCCATCAGATCTATTTCTGGAAGTTCCCACATTTGAACAATCTGAAGAAATACCTCTGGGTGAAGAGACCATTCGCCCGGATGCAACGTTTGGCGACTGAGATAATCCGCTTTCCAATTGTCCATACCTGGGATATAAACCGCAGAGATTAGACAGGAGCTGGATTCCGCCCAAACCAAAATTCGAGATACTTCTTTCATAGCCAGAGGACTGTGAGTCCCTCCTTGATGATTGATGTATGCCACAGATGTGACATTGTCTTATCTGAAAACAAATGAACAACTCTCTCTTCGGAAGAGGCCAAGACTGAAGAGCTCTGAAAATTGCACGGAGTTCCAAAATATTGATCGGAAATCTCACCTCCTGAGATTCCCAAACCCCTTGTGCCGTCAGATACCCCCACACAGCTCCCCAACCTGTAAAACTAGCATCTGTTGAGATTATAGTCCAGGTCGGAAGAACAAAGAAGCCCCCTGAACTAAACGATGGTGATCTGTCCACCATGTCAGAGAGTGTCATAAAATCGGTTTAAAGATATTAATTGAGATATCTTTGAGTAATCCCTGCACCATTGGTTCAGCATACAGAGCTGAAGAGGTCGCATGTGAAAACGAGCAAAGGAGATCGCATCTGATGCGGCAGTCCTAAGACCCAACATTTCCATGCATAAGGCTACCAAAGGGAATGATTGTGACTGAAGGTTTTGACAAGCTGATATCAATGTTAAACTTCTCTTGACTGACAAGGACAGAGTCATAGACACTGAATTTATCTAGAAACCTAAAAAGGTTACTCTTGTCTGAGGAATCAATGAACTGATTGGTAAATTGATCCTCCAACCATGAACTTGAAGAAACAACACAAGTCGATTCGTATGAGATTCTACGAAAATGAGAAGACTGAGCAAGTACCAAGATATCGTCCAAATAAGGAAATACCAAAACCCTATTCTCTGAATACAGAAAGAAGGGCACCGAGAACCTTTGAAAAAAATTCTTGGAACTGAGGCTAGGCCAAACGGTAGAGCCACAAAACTGGTAATGCTTGTCTAAAAAGAGAATCTCAGACACTAAAAGTAATCTGGATGAATCGGAATATGCAGATACACATCCTGTAAATCTATTGTAGACATATAATGCCCTTGCTAAACAAAAGGCAGGATAGTCCTACAGTAACCATCTTGAATGTTGGTATCCTAACATAACGATTCAATAATGATAGATCCAGAACTGGTCTGAAGGAATTGACCTTCTTTGGTACAATGAAGAGATAAAATAAAACCCCAGCCCCTGTTCCAGAACTGGAACTGGCATAAATACTCCAGCCAACTCTAGATCTGAAACACATTTCAGAAATGCTGAGCCTTGCTGTGTTAACTGGGACACGGGAAAGAAAAGAATCTCTTAGCAGGAGGCCTTAACTTGAAGCCAATTCTGTACCTTTCTGAAACAATGTTTCTGAAACCAGAGATTAAGAACGGAATTGATCCAAATTTCTTTGAAGAAAACGTAATCTGCCCCATACCAGCTGAGCTGGAATAAGGGCCGCACCTTCATAGGTACTTAGGAGCTGGCTATAGGTTTCTATAAAGCTCGGATATATTCCAAACTGGAAATAGTTTCCAAACTGAAACCGCTCCTGAGGATGAAGGATCAGGCTTTTGTTCCTTGTTGTGAGGAAAGGAACGAAATGATTATTTACCCTGGAAAGAAAGGGAAAGCAAAGTTGACTTAGAAGACATGTCAGTATTCCAAGTTTAATCCATAAAGCTTTTCTAGCTAAAATAGCTAGAGACATATACCTGACATCAACTCTAATGATATCAAAAGATGGTATCACCAATAAAATTATTAGCATGTTATAGAATAATAATAATGCTATAAAATTATGATCTGTTACTTGTTGCGCTAAAGCTTCTAACCAAAAAGTTGAAGCTGCAGCAACAGCCGCTAAAAATATAGCAGGTCTAAGAAGATTACCTGAACATAAGTAAGCTTTTCTTAGAAAGGATTCAATTTTCCTATCTAAAGGATCCTTAAATGAAGTACTATCTGCCATAGGAATAGTAGTACATTAGCAGGAGTAGAGACAGCCCCATAACCTTAGGGATTTTTGTCCCAAAAAACTCTAATCTGTCAGATGGCACAGGATATAATTTGCTTAAACGTCTAGAAGGAGTAAATAAATTACCCAAATTATTCCATTCCCTGGAAATTACTTCAGAAATAGCATCAGGGAGATAAAACACTTCTGGAATAACTACCTTATTTAAACGTTTACATTTAGTATCAAGAGGACCAGAATCCTCTATTTCTAATGCAAATAACACTTCTTTAAGTAAAGAACGAATAAATTCCATCTTGGACAAATACAAAGATTTATCAGCATCAAAATGATGATGTTCATTTAAAAATTCATCTGAAAAAAAGAGAAGTTTTAAAAGACTTTTATGTATACTAGAAGGAGAAATAACAGACATAGCCTTCTTAATGGATTTAAAATAAATAAAATCTCTTATGTTATCAGGAACACTCTGAAAATTAGATGTTGACGGAACAGCAACAGGTAATGTAACAGTACTAAAGGAAATTTTATCTGCATTAATAAGTTTGACATGACATGCAATACAAATAACAGCTGGAGAAACAGATACCAAAAGTTTATAGCAGACTTAGCTTGGTAGCTCCAGCACTGTGCAGTGATTTTCCTGTAGTAACTTCTGACTCAGTTGCAACGTGGAACATCTTGCAATATGTAATAGAAAAAACAACATATAAAGCAAAATTGATCAATTTCCTTAAATGACAGTTTCAGGAATGGGAAAAAAATGCCAGTGAACAAGCTTCTAGCAACCAGAAGCAATAAATAATGAGACTTAAATAATGTGGAGACAAAAATGACGCCCAAATTTTTTAGCGCCAAAAAAGACGCCCACATTATTTGGCGCCTAAATGCTTTTGGCGCCAAAAATGACGCCACATCCGGAACGCCGACATTCTTGGCGCAAAATAACGTCAAAGAATGACGCAACTTCCGGCGACACGTATGACGCCGGAAACGGAAATAGAATTTTTGCGCCAAAAAAGTCCGCGCCAAAAATGACGCAATAAAATGAAGCATTTTCAGCCCCCGCGAGCCTAACAGCCCACAGGGAAAAAGTCAAATTTTAAGGTAAAATATGTTAAATTAAAATGCATTATCCCAAATATGAAACTGACTGTCTGAAAAATAAGGAAAGTTGAACATTCTGAGTCAAGGCAAATAAATGTTTGAATACATATATTTAGAACTTTATAAACAAAGTGCCCAACCATAGCTTGGAGTGTCACAGAAAATAAGACTTACTTACCCCAGGACACTCATCTACATATAGCAGATAGCCAAACCAGTACTGAAACGAGAATCAGCAGAGGTAATGGTATATATAAGAGTATATCGTCGATCTGAAAAGGGAGGTAAGAGATGAATCTCCACGACCGATAACAGAGAACCTATGAAATAGACCCCGTAGAAGGAGATCACTGCATTCAAATAGGCAATACTCTCCTCACATCCCTCTGACATTCACTGCACGCTGAGAGGAAAACCGGGCTCCAACTTGCTGCGGAGCGCATATCAACGTAGAATCTAGCACAAACTTACTTCACCACCTCCATCGGAGGCAAAGTTTGTAAAACTGAATTGTGGGTGTGGTGAGGGGTGTATTTATAGGCATTTTAAGGTTTGGGAAACTTTGCCCCTCCTGGTAGGAATGTATATCCCATACGTCACTAGCTCATGGACTCTTGCTAATTACATGAAAGAAAATTTATCTTCAAACCAAAAAAAAAGTTGGTTTCTAAGATAATTCTAATGCTTTCTAAGATATAATCTATCTGTGCTCGATCCAAATGACCATCTTTCTCTAAAATGCTCTTGACAGCCTTAATTCCTTTTTTTTCTTTGTTAATATTAGTGTATAAAAATGTAACATCTGCTGATACTAACCACCAATCTTTTTCCCATTGGATATTATCTAAAATTTGTAATATGTTTAATGTGTCCTTTAAATAGGCTTTGGTGTCAACAACATATGTTTGTAAAAGTTTATCTAAATATGCAGATAGATTACTAGTTAAGGAATCTACCCCAGAGACAATTGGTCTCCCAGGGGGATGTACAGTATATTTATGTACTTTTGGCAATATATAAAAGGTTGGAACCTTTGGATGTATGTTTATAAAATCAAATTCCCTTTTATTTAATATAGTTGATTCTAGTCCCTTTTTGAGAAAATTGGTAAATCTATCTTTAAAAAGTATCAGGGGATTACTCTTCAATTTCTCGTATGTTTTGACATCATTTAATTGTCTAACATAATTTTCTTTATTCATGATGACAATACCTTTATCGGCAGGTTTTATTACCAGATTTTAATCTTTCTCAAGTTGTTCTAGTGCTTGGAATTCAGATTGTTTATGTATCTTTTTTAATTTCCTTAGATTATTCTGAACTATTTTAATAGCTGAGTGGGTTAAAACCCCTTAAATGATACATTTTGACACTGAAAGGTCACTAGTTCGATCCCAGTAAAAACAGAATTTATGTTTACCTGATAAATTTCTTTCTCCAACGGTGTGTCCGGTCCACGGCGTCATCCTTACTTGTGGGATATTCTCTTCCCCAACAGGAAATGGCAAAGAGCCCAGCAAAGCTGGTCACATGATCCCTCCTAGGCTCCGCCTACCCCAGTCATTCGACCGACGTTAAGGAGGAATAATTGCATAGGAGAAACCATATGGTACCGTGGTGACTGTAGTTAAAGAAAATAAATTATCAGACCTGATTAAAAAAAAAAAACCAGGGCGGGCCGTGGACCGGACACACCGTTGGAGAAAGAAATTTATCAGGTAAACATAAATTCTGTTTTCTCCAACATAGGTGTGTCCGGTCCACGGCGTCATCCTTACTTGTGGGAACCAATACCAAAGCTTTAGGACACGGATGAAGGGAGGGAGCAAATCAGGTCACCTAAATGGAAGGCACCACGGCTTGCAAAACCTTTCTCCCAAAAATAGCCTCAGAAGAAGCAAAAGTATCAAACTTGTAAAATTTGGTAAAAGTGTGCAGTGAAGACCAAGTCGCTGCCCTACATATCTGATCAACAGAAGCCTCGTTCTTGAAGGCCCATGTGGAAGCCACAGCCCTAGTGGAATGAGCTGTGATTCTTTCGGGAGGCTGCCGTCCGGCAGTCTCGTAAGCCAATCTGATGATGCTTTTAATCCAAAAAGAGAGAGAGGTAGAAGTAGCTTTTTGACCTCTCCTTTTACCTGAGTAAACAACAAACAAGGAAGATGTTTGTCTAAAATCCTTCGTAGCATCTAAATAGAATTTTAGAGCGCGAACAACATCCAAATTGTGCAACAAACGTTCCTTCTTTGAAACTGGTTTCGGACACAGAGAAGGTACGATAATCTCCTGGTTAATGTTTTTGTTAGAAACAACTTTTGGAAGAAAACCAGGTTTAGTACGTAAAACCACCTTATCTGCATGGAACACCAGATAAGGAGGGGAACACTGCAGAGCAGATAATTCTGAAACTCTTCTAGCAGAAGAAATTGCAACTAAAAACAAAACTTTCCAAGATAATAACTTAATATCAACGGAATGTAAGGGTTCAAACGGAACCCCCTGAAGAACTGAAAGAACTAAATTGAGACTCCAAGGAGGAGTCAAGGGTTTGTAAACAGGCTTAATTCTAACCAGAGCCTGAACAAAAGCTTGAACATCTGGCACAGCTGCCAGCTTTTTGTGAAGTAACACCGACAAGGCAGAAATCTGTCCCTTCAGGGAACTTGCCGATAATCCTTTTTCCAATCCTTCTTGAAGGAAGGATAGAATCCTAGGAATCTTAACCTTGTCCCAAGGGAATCCTTTAGATTCACACCAACAGATATATTTTTTCCAAATTTTGTGGTAAATCTTTCTAGTTACAGGCTTTCTGGCCTGAACAAGAGTATCGATAACAGAATCTGAGAAACCTCGCTTCGATAAAATCAAGCGTTCAATCTCCAGGCAGTCAGCTGGAGTGAAACCAGATTCGGATGTTCGAACGGACCCTGAACAAGAAGGTCTCGTCTCAAAGGTAGCTTCCAAGGTGGAGCCGATGACATATTCACCAGATCTGCATACCAAGTCCTGCGTGGCCACGCAGGAGCTATCAAGATCACCGACGCCCTCTCCTGATTGATCCTGGCTACCAGCCTGGGGATGAGAGGAAACGGCGGGAACACATAAGCTAGTTTGAAGGTCCAAGGTGCTACTAGTGCATCCACTAGAGCCGCCTTGGGATCCCTGGATCTGGACCCGTAACAGGGAACTTTGAAGTTCTGACGAGAGGCCATTAGATCCATGTCTGGAATGCCCCACAGCTGAGTGACTTGGGCAAAGATTTCCGGATGGAGTTCCCACTCCCCCGGATGCAATGTCTGACGACTCAGAAAATCCGCTTCCCAATTTTCCACTCCCGGGATGTGGATAGCAGACAGGTGGCAGGAGTGAGACTCCGCCCATAGAATAATCTTGGTCACTTCTTCCATCGCTAGGGAACTCCTTGTTCCCCCCTGATGGTTGATGTACGCAACAGTCGTCATGTTGTCTGATTGAAACCGTATGAACTTGGTCCTCGCTAGCTGAGGCCAAGCCTTGAGAGCATTGAATATCGCTCTCAGTTCCAGAATATTTATCGGTAGAAGAGATTCTTCCCGAGACCAAAGACCCTGAGCTTTCAGGGATCCCCAGACCGCGCCCCAGCCCATCAGACTGGCGTCGGTCGTGACAATGACCCACTCTGGTCTGCGGAATGTCATCCCTTGTGACAGGTTGTCCAGGGACAGCCACCAACGGAGTGAGTCTCTGGTCCTCTGATTTACTTGTATCTTTGGAGACAAGTCTGTATAGTCCCCATTCCACTGACTGAGCATGCACAGTTGTAATGGTCTTAGATGAATGCGCGCAAAAGGGACTATGTCCATTGCCGCTACCATCAACCCGATCACTTCCATGCACTGAGCTACGGAAGGAAGAGGAACGGAATGAAGTATCCGACAAGAGTCCAGAAGTTTTGTTTTTCTGGCCTCTGTTAGAAAAATCCTCATTTCTGAGGAGTCTATAATTGTTCCCAAGAAGGGAACCCTTGTTGACGGGGATAGAGAACTCTTTTCCACGTTCACTTTCCAGCCGTGAGATCTGAGAAAGGCCAGGACGATGTCCGTGTGAGCCTTTGCTCGAGGAAGGGACGACGCTTGAATCAGAATGTCGTCCAGGTAGGGTACTACTGCAATGCCCCTTGGTCTTAGCACCGCTAGAAGGGACCCTAGTACCTTTGTGAAAATCCTTGGAGCAGTGGCTAATCCGAAAGGAAGCGCCACAAACTGGTAATGTTTGTCCAGGAATGCAAACCTTAGGAACCGATGATGTTCCTTGTGGATAGGAATATGTAGATACGCATCCTTTAAATCCACCGTGGTCATGAATTGACCTTCCTGGATGGAAGGAAGGATAGTTCGAATGGTTTCCATCTTGAACGATGGGACCTTGAGAAATTTGTTTAAGATCTTGAGATCTAAGATTGGTCTGAACGTTCCCTCTTTTTTGGGAACTATGAACAGATTGGAGTAGAACCCCATCCCTTGTTCTCTTAATGGAACAGGATGAATCACTCCCATTTTTAACAGGTCTTCTACACAATGTAAGAACGCCTGTCTTTTTATGTGGTCTGAAGACAACTGAGACCTGTGGAACCTCCCCCTTGGGGGAAGTCCCTTGAATTCCAGAAGATAACCCTGGGAGACTATTTCTAGCGCCCAAGGATCCAGAACATCTCTTGCCCAAGCCTGAGCGAAGAGAGAGAGTCTGCCCCCCACCAGATCCGGTCCCGGATCGGGGGCCAATATTTCATGCTGTCTTGGTAGCAGTGGCAGGTTTCTTGGCCTGCTTTCCCTTGTTCCAGCCTTGCATTGGTCTCCAAGCTGGCTTGGCCTGAGAAGTATTACCCTCTTGCTTAGAGGACGTAGCACTTTGGGCTGGTCCGTTTTTACGAAAGGGACGAAAATTAGGTCTATTTTTTGCCTTGAACGGCCGATCCTGAGGAAGGGCGTGGCCCTTACCCCCAGTGATATCAGAGATAATCTCTTTCAAGTCGGGACCAAACAGCGTTTTCCCCTTGAAAGGAATGTTTAGTAGCTTGTTCTTGGAAGACGCATCAGCCGACCAAGATTTCAACCAAAGCGCTCTGCGCGCCACAATAGCAAACCCAGAATTCTTAGCCGCTAACCTAGCCAATTGCAAAGTGGCGTCTAGAGTGAAAGCATTAGCCAATTTGAGAGCATTGATTCTGTCCATAATCTCCTCATAAGGAGGAGAATCACTATCGAGCACCTTTATCAGTTCATCAAACCAGAAATATGCAGCTGTAGTGACAGGGACAATGCATGAAATGGGTTGTAGAAGGTAACCCTGCTGAACAAACATCTTTTTGAGCAAACCTTCTAATTTTTTATCCATAGGATCTTTGAAAGCACAACTATCCTCTATGGGTATAGTGGTGCGTTTGTTTAAAGTAGAAACCGCTCCCTCGACCTTGGGGACTGACTGCCATAAGTCCTTTCTGGGGTCGACCATAGGAAACAATTTTTTAAATATGGGGGGAGGGACGAAAGGAATACCGGGCCTTTCCCATTCTTTATTAACAATGTCCGCCACCCGCTTGGGTATAGGAAAAGCTTCTGGGAGCCCCGGCACCTCTAGGAACTTGTCCATTTTACATAGTTTCTCTGGGATGACCAAATTTTCACAATCATCCAGAGTGGATAATACCTCCTTAAGCAAAATGCGGAGATGTTCCAACTTAAATTTAAATGTAATCACATCAGATTCAGCCTGCTGAGAAATGTTCCCTAAATCAGTAATTTCTCCCTCAGACAAAACCTCCCTGGCTCCCTCAGATTGGGTTAGGGGCCCTTCAGAGATATTAATATCAGCGTCGTCATGCTCTTCAGTAACTAAAACAGAGCAGCCACGCTTACGCTGACAAGGGTTCATTTTGGCTAAAATGTTTTTGACAGAATTATCCATTACAGCCGTTAATTGTTGCATAGTAAGGAGTATTGGCGCGCTAGATGTACTAGGGGCCTCCTGAGTGGGCAAGACTCGTGTAGACGAAGGAGGGAATGATGCAGTACCATGCTTACTCCCCTCACTTGAGGAATCATCTTGGGCATCATTGTCATTATCACATAAATCACATTTATTTAAATGAATAGGAATTCTGGCTTCCCCACATTCAGAACACAGTCTATCTGGTAGTTCAGACATGTTAAACAGGCATAAACTTGATAAGAAAGTACAAAAAACGTTTTAAAATAAAACCGTTACTGTCACTTTAAATTTTAAACTGAACACACTTTATTACTGCAATTGCGAAAAAACATGAAGGAATTGTTCAAAATTCACCAAATTTTCACCACAGTGTCATAAAGCCTTAAAAATATTGCACATCAAATTTGGAAGCTTTAACCCTTAAAATAACGGAACCGGAGCCGTTTTAAGCTTTAACCCCTTTACAGTCCCTGGTATCTGCTTTGCTGAGACCCAACCAAACCCAAAGGGGAATACGATACCAAATGACGCCTTCAGAAGTCTTTTCTAAGTATCAGAGCTCCTCTCACATGCGACTGCATGCCATGCCTCTCAAAAACAAGTGCGCCACACCGGCGCGAAAATGAGACTCTGCTTATGCTTTGGGAAAGCCCCTAAGAAATAAGGTGTCTAATACAGTGCCTGCCGATATTATTATATCAAAATACCCAAATAAAATGATTCCTCAAGGCTAAATATGTGTTAATAATGAATCGATTTAGCCCAAAAAAGTCTACAGTCTAAATAAGCCCTTGTGAAGCCCTTATTTACGATCGTAATAAACATGGCTTACCGGATCCCATAGGGAAAATGACAGCTTCCAGCATTACATCGTCTTGTTAGAATGTGTCATACCTCAAGCAGCAAGAGACTGCACACTGTTCCCCCAACTGAAGTTAATTGCTCTCAACAGTCCTGTGTGGAACAGCCATGGATTTTAGTTACGGTTGCTAAAATCATTTTCCTCATACAAACAGAACTCTTCATCTCTTTTCTGTTTCTGAGTAAATAGTACATACCAGCACTATTTGAAAATAACAAACTCTTGATTGAATAATGAAAAACTACAGTTAAACACTAAAAAACTCTAAGCCATCTCCGTGGAGATGTTGCCTGTACAACGGCAAAGAGAATGACTGGGGTAGGCGGAGCCTAGGAGGGATCATGTGACCAGCTTTGCTGGGCTCTTTGCCATTTCCTGTTGGGGAAGAGAATATCCCACAAGTAAGGATGACGCCGTGGACCGGACACACCTATGTTGGAGAAAGTAATTTTTTTTTGTATATTTGATACTATTGGGTGATAGAAATTAGAGTATACATTGGACTATCCAAATAGCGCAGTGCGCTAAGAGATGTATTTATGAGTTTTTTGTTGTGCATCAAGATCTAGGTTCAATCCCCATGTTAGCTTATGCATATACTGTATGTATGCGAGTTTTTTATTTATATATTTTTATGTATAATATTACATTTTAAATTGCATTTGAATATATGGGCATTATACCTTTTTATTGTTATATCAAGATCAAGATTAGTCCTATTTTCCCTTAACATCTACTAAGATAATGGACATTGATAAAACACCTGTAAAGAAATCAGGAATCCAATCAGAAGTGGAGTAACAACTATATAAGGATACAAGCATGAATCAAAGACATCCTCGAAAAAGCCAAGCTATGTCAGAGCAGAGTGACGTCACAAAAGAGGCTGAGTCTTATTCCTTACCGGAAGAAAAAATCATTTAGCAGACACTGTGAAAACATGGTCTTTTGTTTGCAGTGGTCTTTGACTGGGACAGTCTCAAATGTATGCCTTGTGACTAACGTGTTTTAAATAAAGTGTTATATTCTTTTATCCACGTCTGATTTATTCTATGTGAAATTTTAACCCAGATGAGATATCGATCTTTGCCTTTGTCTCCTATTAGGAGTTTCCTGTGTCTTAATATCTAGAGCTTGATCTTGAAGCTCTAGATTATGTGAGTACCGTTCTTTTGCTCTCTTTTTTAATACTTGAATAACCACAGGAAACATTTGCTCTCATCAGAAAAGAGGACTTTGGACCACTGAGCAACAGACCAGGTCTGTTTTTCTTTAGCCCAGGTAAGACGCTTCTGACATTGTTGTTCAGGAGTGGCTTGACAAGAGGAATATGACATTTGAAGCCCATGTCCAGGATCCGTCTGTGTGTGGTGGCTCTTGTGAAAGTCCCCAACACTTTTGAATGGCCTTTTCCTGACAATCCTCTCCAGGCTGCGGTCATCCCTGCTGCTTGTGCACCTTTTTCTTCCACACTTTTCCCTTCCACATAACTTTCTATTAATGTGCTTTGATACAGCACTTTGGGAACATCCAACTTCTTTTGCAATTACCTTTTGAGGCTTTCCCTCCTTATGGAGGGTGTCAATGATGGTTTTCTGCACAACTGTCAGGTCAGCAGTCTTTCCCATGATTGTGATTCCTACTGAACCAGACTGAGAGACCATTTAAAGGATCAGGAACCCTTTGCCGGTGTTATGGCTTAATTAGCTGATTAGAGTGGGACACTTTGAGCCTAGAATATTGCACCTTTTCACAATATTCTAATTTTCTGAGATTGTGGATTTGGGGTTTTCATGAGCTGTAAGCATAATCGCCACAATTATGACAAATTACGGCTTGAACTATCTTGCTTTGCATGTAATGAGTCTATCTCATATATTAGTTTCACCTTTTAATTTACATTAGTGAAATAAATGAACTTTTGCACGATATTCTAATTTTTCGAGTTTCACCTGTATATACACATACATATATACACACATGATTGATAAATTTATATTATCATCTCAAAGTGTTTAAAGGGACACTGAACCCAATTTTTTTCATGATTCAGATAGAGCATGCAATTTTAAGCAACTTTCTACTTTACTCTTATTATCAATTTTTCTTCATTCTCTTGCTATCATTCCTAGAAAAGCAATAATGTAAGCTTAGAAGCCTGCCCATTTTGGGTTCACAACCTGGGTTGTGCTTGCTGATTGGTGGCTAAATGCACCCACTCACCAATAAACAAGTGCTGTCCAGGGTCTAAACCGAACATTTTCTGGCTCCTTAGCTTAGATGCCTTTTTCAATTAAAGATAGCAAGAGAATGAAGAAAAAGTGATAATAGGAGTAAATTAGAAAGTTGCTTAAAATTGCATGCTCTATCTGAATCATGAAAGGAAATTTTGGGTTTAGTATCCCTTTAATTTCCTTTTAATGATACAGCAACAGAGTCTTCCCTTCATTACATAACGTTAAATATCATAACAGGCATATTTTCTAAATTATAACTATAATGGACAAACCTGTCTTCGAATTTCCTCCTTTATAGTTTCCTGTGTATCAGGCAGTGCAGGCATGGTAGCCATGTTTGACCACCGTAGAGGTTTTATTACTTGTTTTATTTGAATGCCTCCAAAAAGTTCTTGGACGTGCGTGAAAAACACATATAGGACACGATTACTAATCTAGGAAGCATGGGGAGAAACAAAATATAAAAAAATCAAACTGTCTGATAAAAAAGCAGCAACTTTTATCATGAAGTAGAATAAAGTATTACTGAATCTATATTAAAATAATTTACATAGTTTGTACTAATCAAAAAATAATTTTCATATGCAAAAAAATTAAGAGAAGGATCTAGCTGAGATTTATGAACATTGACATTTTTCACGTAAAATGAACTCCTACAATTAATGGGAGATAAACCCCAAAATTAAACTTTTTTAGTTCAGTTAGAGCATACAATTTTAAAAGACTTTTTAATTTACTTCTGTTTTCAATTCTGCTCAATTCTTTTTATACTTTGTTGAAAAGCTTACCTAGGTAGGCTCAAAAGCAGCTATGATTCAGAAAGAGCAAGCAATTTTTAAAGGATACTGAACCCACATTTTTTCATTCAACATTCAGATAGAGCATGCAATTTTAAGCAACTTTCTAATTTACTCCTATTATCACATTTTCTTTGTTCTCTTGGTATCTTTATTTGAAAAAGCAGGAATGTAAGCTTACTAGACGTCCCATTTTTAGTTCAGCATACTGGATAGCGCTTGCTGATTGGTGGCTACATTTAGCCACCAATCAGCAAGTGCTATCCAGTGTGCTGAATCAAAGATGAGCTAGCTCATAAGCTACATTCCTGCTTTTTCAAATAAAGATACCAAGAGAACAAAGAAAATTTTTATAAAAAGGAGTAAATTAGAAAGTTGCTTAAAATTGCATGCTTATCTGAATCATTAAAAAAGAAAATTGCGTTTCATATCCCTTTAAGGGCATGGGACTAACATCAAATAACAGCATCAGTTTGTTTTTAATTTACACTATGCTAAAGCCTTATTTAAAATAAATAAAAATAATAATAAAAAGGTGCTTGGGTATGCCCATGAAGTCAATGTTCATGCATGAGTTTTAGGAGAACTAAAAGTTATAACTTACCAGATAATTTCCTTTCCTACGATACAGGGAGAGTCCACAGCTGCATTCATTACTTGTGGGAATACAGAACCTGGCCACCAGGAGGAGGCAAAGACACCCCAGCCAAAGGCTTAAATACCTCCCCCACTTCCCTCATCCCCCAGTCATTCTGTCGAGGGAATAAGGAACAGTAAGAGAAATATCAGGGTAAAAAAGATGCCAAAATAAAACTTTAATTTAGGACCGCCCACCGGAGAGCACAGGTGGGAGCTGTGGACTCTCCCTGTATCGAAGGAAAGGAAATTATCTGGTAAGTCATAATTTATGTTTTCCTTCTAAATACAGGGAGAGTCCACAGCTGCATTCATTACTTGTGGGAAATTATACCTAATGCAACAGAGGACACTAAGTGCTAAAGGGAGGGTACAAATAAGAGGCGGCCCAACCTGAGGGCACCACAGCCTGCAAGAAAACCAAACTCCCAAAGGCTTCCTTGATAGGAGCAAAAAAAAAAAAGAATAAGAATGTTAGGACCAAGCAGCCACCCAACAATCAGAACCATAGGATCTCATGTCAGAGACCCAAAAAGATGACACTGCACTCGAACTGAGCCATAAACCTCTGAGGAGGATCGAATCCCGCTGTTTCCTAGAACCAGCAAAAAACACTCCTCCACCAACAAGGAGGAAGTTAATCAGCTTCCAAAACCTTGCACTCCCCAGATATGAATAACAAAAGGAAAAAACTGTCTATTCTGATGAAGCCTGACAGAAACCTCAAGGTAAGATTTCCCAAAAAAAGGAAGAACCTCTTCCCCTTTGGACAAGGAATACGACAATCTTAGGGAGAAAAAAAACTGGAATAGCCTTGTTAGAAGGGAGATCACAATAAGGAAGAACGTAATGCAAATTGCAACACAGAAACTATGACACGTAGAAAAAAAATCTACAGACGAAATAGGTCCTTGAATAAGAATTCAAAGACCACCTTCTGTACAGGTACAAAGGTAACACGATGCAACTCCTGAAGGATAAAACCAACCCCAAAAGGAGCAAGGAATCGACTTGCTGGCTCTGCCACAGGCAGTGCCCTAGCAAAAACAACTGAATACCTGGAAGATCAATGAACCTCTGGAACTGGAGCACAAACAGAGAGCAAAAACTGATTGCAAAAACTCATACCAGAGAAAGGAACCACAGCTGGTATCCATCTGCAACCTTCCCCTTGCCAGGCAGCTAAGCTAACCAACAGGCTATCCTTGCAGGCTGCCCCTTCGAACAAGAACTAGCTAGACAAGCCCTTCACCAGCTCATTCTAGAGGGGAAGAATACTCCAGGATCCAGAAGAGAGTCAGGACAAGCTAGCTCCTCCCAACAAAAAATGGGGGAGTTCTCCACGCCTAAAATAGGTGACGAGAAACCAGGTACAAGCTGAAGGAAAGGACCGAAACCCTTCAGAAAAAAACCTTCTCTCTGTTAGGGCCAAGCAACCCCTTGCAATTCCCCCTGGAAGAAAAGATCCTAAGATGCAAACAGACCCGACCCGGTAGATCCCTGCAACAAGGGAACTCTCATGGCAGCAAGCCTCTAAATCGTGATTACGAACTCGCGGGCAAAAATGGAGGAGAAACAATCTCACTGATGTCCACTTCAGACAGGATCGAGCCATCCTCGAAAAAGAGTGACATGTCCAAAAAGAAGAAGGTTAAAATAGACCTTCTCAGAAGAAAACTGCCACAGCAGGATTGAAACTCCAGGCCTGCAGCTTGTTAGGCCGGGAACTAATCCCTTAGGCCACTTAGTCCAGCGGGCCTCAGCTGAGAAACTTGATCTGCTTTCTTCAGATACACATTCGAAAACCTTTGGATGGTCAGACCAAACGGATGATCGTAAGGAACATCCGTTCCAGAAGAGCACACTCAGAGAATAGATTGCTGGCAGAGCCGTAGTGGGCCTCCGTCCACCACCAAATTCGAAACCCTTCCGCTACGCGGGAGGTACTCCCTAACTCAGAGAGAGTCCACTCCCAAGAGGTCCCGACTGGCATGGACCCAGAAGACCAAACCTCAGAGCTCTACTGAAGAGAGAGAGGAAAAAAAAAAAAAAAAAAAAAGGATAACTGTAAGGAAAATTCTGATCCACATACCCCAGAAAACACACTCTCACCCTGCTGACAGGGAAGAGACCAAGACAAAACTGCCCCGGAGGAACTAGGATAAAAATTCTGAACACCGGGAGATCTGGACTGAACACTGGAGAACGATTCCCCAACCGGTAATCCAAAAAGACTGCTAAAACAGAGACAAAAACCCAATGCTATGTCGAAGACTCTGCCTTGGCTGAATCCATCACCCCCCACCACAGCACCAACAAAGGCCTGGAGGTGAATTGGAGGGCAGAACCCGATGAAGTAATCCTAACTTCGTAAGCTCTAAGGCAAAGAGCCTTTCTGTCTGACAGACTGTGTCGCATCCAAAGGATCCAACCCGGTGCCAACACCATAACTCAGGTCCACCTCTGAGGATGGAACTGGCAGGAAGCAAATCCCAAAGGTCTACTAGCAGACACTGGAAAAAACAGAACCGCCAAGACTTGGGAGCCATCGCAACACCTAGAAACAGGCTACTGTCACATTAAACCCCAGATCTCCCCCCCCCCCCCAAAAAGGTAGGATCCAAGAGAGGTTCCGGAAGAAAACAGTCCCTAAGAACCGGACCTGCTTAAACAAGGATGCTTTAAATGGGCATCCAGCGTCAACAGCTGGATTCAAACCATCAACCTTCGAGTTGCAAAGCCACAGAGATAACCACCAGGCTAAACTGGGCTGCTCTAGACAGGAAAGATATTATTTTTCCTAAATCCAGGTAGAGAGAACCGTGTATTATCTCTGAACAAGAGATCTAATAAGCTTAAAAATCATCGGACCCAAAAGGACGGGAAACTCCTCCACTTATTGGACCATTCAACAGTGTAATGACACTGCGAAGAGTACCAGGACAAGACTCCAAAGGTCACCTAGTCCAGAAAGACAGAATGAAAATTCAACTCCAGGCCCGGACACATATGATACAGCAACCAGAGTCCATCCAGAAGAACCAAAGACAGGTTCTGCCTGTCCTACGGTATAGATGAACCTGCTCCTTCTCTAGAGTAGAAGGGAAAAACAGACTTACCTATTACCCACAACAGGTCCTGCCCGTCATCAAGGGTACGACACGTCTTGTCATAAAAACAAACAAATGGCAAATTCTTAAGTTCCAGCAGTGCTAGGAAAACTGAGAATAAACAAAATAAAGAAAATAAGCTCAGAGGCTTACATTTTTATGTCTAGATAATCGAGGGAATCATCACCTCAAACAGAGACCTAGAAGCTTCCATCGGAAGACTCCAACCATCACGATCATCAAGGTCGATATAACCAAAAACAACTTAAGTGACAAAACTTCTTCCTAAAAAGAGTTTCCACAAGAACCCCAAGCTCTAAAACAAAAACTATCCGATACTGATTAGAAATGAAAATAGGTAAACGCACAAAAAGGGACGTCAAAAGGGTGTGCAAACTAAAAGAAACAGGTCCTGTCTGTTATACAACACAACCCCCCATAGAGATCGGGACTGGAATTCAATAACTATAAACTATATAAACATATAGACGATAAAGAAGAGGATCCAACCCTCTCCACTCGTCTAATCAAGATAGTTATCCGATTAAGAGGACTGAGATCCACCTGACGGATCAGGACTGGGAACCTCTAACATCGCCAAAACCTCTCTCAGAAGTAAACGCAGGCATGCCATTCTAAATCTAAATGCCAAATCCTCAGGGGAGTCAAATCAGGCGACTCCGACCCCGGAGGTTCTACCTCTGAAGCCTCACAGGGAACAGCATCCCCAGATGACTGATCGGGCATAATTGTTCTTTTACACGACAGCCCATGGGGAGGAGAACACAGATTAACCCTTCACTTGCATGTAGCAGGAAGAGGCAAACTCGCTAAAGCCATAGAGATGGCCATGCGAAAACGTGCAGTAACCTCCGGTGGAAAAAAGTCTCTCTCAGACGAAGGAGTAATGGTACTTGCATGAGTAAAAGAAGATTCTAGGGAACGCACCTCACGGGACGAGGATTCCTCAGAGGTAGACAGCTCAGTGGTCTCTAACATCTCAACAATGTTTAAAGAGCACACCCTATTGCGACATACGGAACATAATTGAGCAGGCTGGTCTACCCGGGCCTCCTCATAATATACGCAGGTATCAAAATCTATATCAGAGGAATCCTCTAGAATATCGGAATCCACCATAATTCTAATTAAAAATTTTAGCCAAAAAAACAACTGGCACCTTAAACCCCAAATGGCTGGGGCACTCACCACCTCCTATGACTTCTCCGCAGCCCCTCGGTCAGGAATTGGAAAACAAGACATGACTACTCCAAGTCATATGGTGCCTCATGCAGGACCGCCCCTGCTTAGGAAAAACACGCCAGCTTAATAAAACTGCGCAGCTCTATAACCTGTATGTTCCGTATCAGCCTATGAGCCCAAAATGTCTCCTACACATACGCAGTCAAATTTACATAACAAACATGATTAACTAGACCCCACTGTTCAATAATCCCCCTCAGGAGATTGAACCCATAAAGATAAAGGAGTCCCACTGAGACCCTGTCTTCTATCGTTAACATGTGTGTAAAAAATGAAACGCTCTTACCGGAATCCATTCCGTGGAACAGCAACATGGTTCTTCAAGTTTGAAAGATAGTAGCAGTGCCTCTGACATGGACTTGAGTGAAGAAAGCAGGCAGCGAAACTCGGCAACGCTGATTGTTTATAGGAGCTGTTAATATGAGTCTGGATGGTTTCGCAGAAATACTCTCCCTGTATCTCCAGACTCTAACTTTCATCAATGCTCTCACTGAGAGGCTGACAAGACTACTTAAAACTCCAGTTCCATCCCGAAGGGCAGATACCCTTCCTTTGGAACTACTCCGAAAAACTTCCGACACTTCTCTGCCAACCTCCTGTGACGAAAGGCAAAGAATGACTGGGGGATGAGGGAAGTGGGGGAGGTATTTAAGCCTTTGGCTGGGGTGTCTTTGCCTCCTCCTGGTGGCCAGGTTCTGTATTCCCACAAGTAATGAATGCAGCCGAGGACCTGTATTTAGAAGAAAATACTATAAGTGAAAAGATTGAACTATATAAATAAAGAGTTTTTAGATAAGATAGTGTAATTTAAAAAAAAAAAAAAAATACAAATTTTTGCACACACTAAATCCCTTTGTGCACAGTTATGATGCATTTTTGCCTTACATTTGAATAATGTACGGTGACATTTTACTTTGTGTATGCTCCTTCAAAGCTTAAAATTCATATCCAATAGTTACCATAAATGCAGCTATCTAAAGTAATGTATGTAACAAGCATGTTATCAGTAACCAAGGAGTGTGACATCTAATACACAAACTACATGTACCTGAACTGTAGGGCTGAGCACAATAGAAATATTCTGTATGTTCATTTTGGTTTCAAGTTCCTTCTCTATGACATGGTCCATATGTACAATCAGCCAAGAAATTAAGCAGAAGTTGCATTCTGGCAGCTCCTTCAACAGGCGCTGACACTCCTGCAACCTTTCCATTTCAGTGCTCTTGCCACAGGCATCTTCAAAACGTGGCAACAGATCTTTGGTCAGCACATTCTCAGGTAGTTCACGCAAGTATTGCTTCAGTAAGCTGGCTACTGTGTAAGGCTCATAGTCATCGAGGTTAGGAGACTCCTCTCTGTCATAAGCTGCTTTTAATTCATCAACTTTTGACTTTATTCCTGGAAAACAAACACTTTTCTTATACAGGTCTAACTTTTTTTTCTCTCTCATTTGTTAACACTAAACTACTTGAGGCTAGACTTTTACCACCAAATCACTTTATAATTAGCACCTTTAGTTACCTTTTGTAAATAAAAAAATAAAACAATATAGTTGCCTATAAAGTCAGTCACTTTACATTCATTGTAGTAGCATGATATTTAGGGACTAGTGGGGTATTATTGCCTTGCTACTACTTGGATAAGGTAGAAAAGCAGCCAGATGTGCTTAGGGTACACAGGTTACCTTTCATTACTACATATAAAAAAAAAAACAAGAGCAGAATGAGAGGAAAAAACATTATTGACCCCTAGTAAAATTTAATTCAGAAGAAACAAACGTTAATGTTAAGCAGGGCCTTCATATGGTCATCACTAATGGCAGGAGCTATTGGGTTTATTACAGAGTTACATAGTAATATAGGTTGGGGGGGGGAAGAAAAAAAAGAGTCATCGTCCTCTCATTGTACGTGGATAAGGTGTTTGATTGGGTAGATTGGGTGTATCTCTACCAGGTCTTTGAAGCAGTAAGAATCACTCACAGATTTTATAAGGTAGTTTCCACCATATATCACCCTACAGCCTTTATTAAAATAGCAGGATGCCAATCCAAATACATCCATGTTTGCAATGGTACTAGACACGGGTGTAACCCTTTCTCCACTTTTGTTTGCCCTATGTATAGAACGTTTAGCAGTAAAGAATGAAATAGAACTTTTTGTTGCTGATATTCTGATAAAAAAGTTTGTTTTTTTAAAAAAGACGCATCAAGTTCAACCTTTAAATTAGTACTAAAGTTGCTCATATGAAAGATAAGGTGAGGCAACAAACCCCTATGACTTAGGAAGAACATTCTGCAATAACTTATTTTCAAAGCTTCTTGTTTAGACGTAAACACATTCTATTTAGTAATAGTGAGCAACATAGACCAAGTGACTCATTCATATAATGTGTCATCACTTTCAAAGGAGGAGGTTCTCCATGTATAAGCAAAAACACATGCAGAGCAAATCCAACAAGCTATAGAAGCTTTCTGACAAATCCTGGACTAGCAGAAAACAAAAAGGTAGTTGGTTCTTTGCAGCTTTAAACCGTTAAAGGGACAGTCAACTCCAAAATGTATTGTTTAAAAAGATAGATAATCCCTTTATTACCCATTCCTTAGGTTTTACACAGCCAACATAGTTATTTCAATATACTTTTAACCTCCGTGAATACCTTGTATCTAAGCCTCTTGACAGCCCCCTTATCACATGGCTATTTATTTATTATCTATTGACTTGCATTTTAGCCAATTAGTGCAGTATAAGACACAACTTCTCAGGAGAGAGCACAATGCTATCTATATGGCCCACATGGATTAGTGGTCTCCTGTTGTGAAAAGCAAATAAAAAAAGCATGTGATAAAAGGCTGTCTGTAATGGCTTAGAAACAGGCAGAAATTTAGAGGTTTAAATGTTATAAAGTATATTAATATAATAATGTTGGTTGTGCAAAGTTGGGTAATGGGTAGTAAAGGAGTTATCCATCTTTTTAAACAATAACAATTTTAGTGTTGCCATTTTCTCTGAAAGTAGAGATTCATTGTACTAGATTTACAATACTTACTTATCTGGATAAGATGATAGTCTTCAGGGGTCTGATTCTAGCCTGGCTATCTTATTCCCAGGATATTCAGGTCAACCATAGATTATCTAAATTTCACTATGCCTGAGGAAACGGCCTTATAGCCGCGTTGCATGTATAGGGGGATATTTGGATACCTTATTCCACTTTTGTATTTGTTTTTAAACCTTTTTAATACCATATTTTACAAAAATCCAAATTGAGTGAAAAGACCTTACCTGCCTGTGATTATTGAGTTCCTATTGGAGTACCATTATTGGCACTTCCCTGCACCTGGATCCTGCTCATTGGGAGAACCACAGTGGAGTGAACTGACACACCTGCTATATATCTGTCAGTCTGCATCTACCAGCACATTGGTGTGCTTGGTGAATATATGGCTATACTCTGATCTGCACATGTAGTGCATTCTATCTATGCTTTATATCCATTGAAGCACACTGAAAATCCCAGCTGTGGGTGAGCTGTTACACCCGATAATTCTACAGCCTGCACCTACTAGCACATTGGTGTGCTCTATTAATATGTGAGTACCCATTTGGCCTATATTATATCGAGTTCATATTTGTGTTTGATGATCCTGCACACGAGGCGCCCCTCTGTTCTTTTTATTCTACGGGTTCTGATTCTAGCCTGGCTATCTTATTCCCAGGATATTCAGGTCAACCATAGATTATCTAAATTTCTACCCATTTAAGGGAACCCGGCATTTATGCCAGCCATTGCCTCTTTATCATTTAAAGAATGGGCATGCAAAGGCATTAGAAATCTAATACAGATCAACTAAGAAGGTTCAGATCGAATTAAATCTTTTCAAGCACTTAAATCAGAGTTTTCTCTACACAAACAATTTCTATATACTTGCAATTAGGACACTTCTTTGAAGAAGTAAAAAGGAGTGCCGATTCTGACTGGGGGCTTGGTAACCTAGACAGAGCCATTAACCTCTTAAGGACCGACGATGTGCAGGGTACGTCCAATAAAAAAAAAAATGTCCTTAACGACCAAGGACGTACCCTGTACGTCGTTGGTTCCTTCAAGCGGTGGAAGCGATCCTGATCGCTTACAGCCGCTTTCCTGTTATTGCAGTGATGCCTCAATATTGAGGCATCCTGCAATAACAGTTTTTAGCCATCCAATGCAGAGAGAGCCACTCTGTGGCCCTCTCTGCATTGGACATCGATGGCCATGATCGTTGGTGGTTTAGAGCTGATGTGGGAGGCGGGTGGACAGCCATCGATGTCGGTTTGCCGTCAGAGGGGGGCGGGATCACGTGCGGGGCAGCCAGGGGAGCGCACAGGCGCAAGGGGGGCTTGGGCGGGAACGTGCACGGGGCGGGAACCGCTACACTATGGAACATTTTTTTGGACACAAATTGTGAGAGAGGAGGGAGGGGATTTTGATCTAGAGATCTGAGAGGGGGTGGGGGATTGGCTATTGAGGGGGGGCAGCTACACTACAGAAAAAAATAAAAATAAAACCATTATTTTTGGCAAACAGGGTACTGGCAGACAGCTGCCAGTACCCAAGATGGTGCACAGTAAGGTAGAGGGGGAGGGTTAGAGAGCTGTTTGGGGGGGGGGGATCCTACACAGCAGAATATGTAAATATGTGGGGGGGGGGAATTAAAAAATACCTTTTATTTTAGTACTGGCAGACTTTCTGCCAGTACTTAAGATGGCGGGGACAATTGTGGGGTGGGGGAGGGAATAGAGCTATTTGTGAGGGATCAGGGGGTGGGATGTTTCAGGTGGGAGGCTGATCTCTACACTAAAGCTAAAATTAACCCTGCAAGTTCCCTACAAGCTACCTAATTAACCCCTCCACTGCTGGGCATAATACACGTGTGGTGCGCAGCGGCCTTCTAAATACCAAAAAGCAACGCCAAAGCCATATAAGTCTGCTATTTCTGAATAAACAGGATCCCAGAGAAGCATTTACAACCATTTGTGCCATAATTGCACAAGCTGTTTGTAAATAATTTTAGTGAGAAACCTAAAGTTTGTGAAAAAAATTGTGAAAAAGTGAACAATTCTTTTTATTTGATCGCATTTGGCGGTGAAATGGTGGCATGAAATATACCAAAATGGGCCTAGATCAATACTTTTACATGTCAAGGGATATTCAGGGATTCCAGACAGATATCAGTGTTCCAATGTAACTATCGCTAATTTTGTAAAAAAGTGGTTTGAAAATAGCAAAGTGGTACTTGTATTTATTGCCCTATAACTTGCAAAAAAGCAAAGAACATGTAAACATTGGGTATTTCTAAACTCAGGACAAAATTTAGAAACTATTTAGCATTGGTATTTTTTGGTGGTTGTAGATGTGTAACAGATTTTGGGGGTCAAAGTTAGATAAAGTGTGTTTTTTTTTCCATGTTTTCCTCATATTTTATCATTTTTTTAATAGTAAATTATAAGATATGATGAAAATAATGGTATCTTTAGAAAGTCCATTTAATGGCGATAAAAACTGTATATAATATGTGTAGGTATAGTAAATGAGTAAGAGGAAAATTACAGCTAAACACAAACACCGCAAAAATGTAAAAATAGCCTTGGTCCCAAACGGTCAGAAAATGGAAAAGTGCTGTGGTCCTTAAGGGGCTAATCTGTATAATTAGGGTAGACATTTTATTTCATTTATCTACAATATTCTGATAAACAGAAATAGAACAAAAACATATGGCTAGAGTATTCATCAGATGGATAAAAGATTTCCTTTCTATAACCATGGATGATATTAAAAACAAGTTTTGGCCTAGTGTGCAGGGCATCCTTTATTGTGGAATGGAGAGAATCACATTGCAGGTTAATAAATAGGGTTTATATAACGCCAACTCAACTAGGGAAATTGTCTTTTTTAAAGAATATAACAAAGTGTTCTGGATATAGCGCTTCAATGGTAGACTTGGTTAACTTCTGGTTAAAGGGACAGTATACACCAATTTTCATTTAACGGGATGTAATAGACACTACTATAAAGAATAATATGCACAGATATTGATCTAAAAATCCAGTATAAACGGTTTAAAAACTTACTTAGAAGTTCCCAGTTTAGCACTGTTGAAAAAGTTAGCTGGAACACCCACTGCAAGCGATTCTATAGCACTCCCCCCATAAGAAGAAGGGGGGTTAGGACACAAAGGAGGAACAATTATTTCCTGATTAACGTTACGGTTAGAGACCACCTTGGGAAGAAACCCCAAACCGGTGCGAAGAACAGCCTTATCCGCATGAAAGACCAGATAAGGAGGCTCGAATTGCAAGGCAGGCAGCCAGCTCAGATACTCTGTGTGCCGATGCAATGGCCAATAGAAAGAGAACCTTCCAGGACAGAATCTTAATGTCAATAGAATGCAAAGGCTCAAATGGAACCCTCTGCAATACCTTAAGGACCAAGTCTAAGCTCCATGGAGGAGAAGACTGTCTAAAAACAGGTCTGATTCTAGACAGAGCCTGAACAAAAGATTGAATGTCAGGAAGCTCAGCGAGTCTCCTATGTAACACGACTGATAATGCCGAAATTTGTCCCTTTAAGGAACTGGCGGCAAGACCCTTCTCCAAACCCTCTTGGAGAAAAGACAGAATCCTGGATTACCTTCGCCTTATGCCAAGGCTATCCATGCTTCTCACACCAGGAGAAGTAAGTCCTCCACACCTTATGGTAGATGCGACGAGTGACTGGCTTCCTAGCCTGAATGAATAAGCGTATCGATTACACTTTCAGAAAAGCCTCTCTTGGCCAAGACTTGGCTTCAAGCTCCACACAGTCAGCCTCAGAGAATAGAGATGTTGAAAAGGACCCTGTTCCAGCAAATCCTTGGGACAGGGTAACCTCCACGGCGGAGAGGAGGACTTCCCCACCAGATCCGCAAACCACGTCCTCCGCGGCCACAATGGAGCAATCAGAATGCCCGAAGCTCGCTCCTGTTTGATCCGTGCCACTACACGAGGCAGAAGTGGTAACAGTGCAAAAATGTAAGCTAGGCTGAACCCCCAAGGCATCTATCAGCTCTGCCTGGGGATCCCTGGACCTCAACCTGTATCGGGGTAGCTTGCAGTTGAGTCTGGACGCCATGAGATCTATCTCTGGTGGTCCCCACCTGAGACAAATCTCCACAAACACTTCGGGGTGGAGAGACCATTACCCTGGATGGAAGGATTGCCTACTGAGAAAATCTGCTTCCCAGTTGTCCACACCTGGAATGTGAATCGCTGAGAGCGAGCAGCTGTGGGACTCCACCCACTCAAAGATCCAAGACACCTCCCGCATAGCTAGTGAGATCCTCATATCTCCCTGATGGTTGATGTAAGCTACCGAGGTAATGTTTTCGGTCTGGAATCTGATGAAGCTTAACGACCCCAGAGGAGGCCATGCCTTCAGAGCATTGTAGATTGCTCAAAGTTCCAGAATATTTATCGGAAGGAGAGACTCCTCCCGGGTCCATTTTCCTTGTGCCATCCTGGCACCCCAAACAGCTCCCCATCGTGCTAGATTTGCATCCGTGGTCACAATCGCCCAGGACGGTCTCAAGAAGGATGTCCCCATGGACAGATGCTCAGGACGGATCCACCAAGAGAGAGAGATCCGAGTCCGAGCATCAATGGATATCTGCTGTGATAGATCTGAATGATCGCCATTCCACTGTCTCAACATGCACAACTGAAGAGGTCTGAGACAGAACCTGGTGAATGGAATGACGGCTATGCTGAAAACCATGAGTCCGATCACCTCCATACACTGAGCCACCAAAGGGCTTAAAAAGGACTGAAGGGTCAGGAACTCCACCCTGTTCCTGAGTTGATTTTTCAACCGTTAGATTGGAGCAAAAGAAGAAGAGCTATCGAATGATCCTCTGCGAGACTGAGTGATGGCGCCTGGACTAGGATGTCATCCAGATAGGGCGCCACAGCAATTCCTCTGGCCACTGCAAGTAGCGCCCCCAGAACCTTCGTGAAGACTCTCTGGGCCGTCGCCAGACCAAAGGGGAGGGCCACAAACTGGAAGTGTTGGACCAGAAACGCAAATCTTAGGAACATGAAGTGGTCCCTATGAATTGGCACATAAAGGTAAGCGTCTTTCAAGTCTATAGTTGTCATGAACTGTCCCTCTTGAACTAGGGGCAGAATAGATCTGATAGTTTCCATTTTGAACGATGGAACATTCAGAAACTTGTTCAAATACTTTAGGTCCAGAATCGGGCGGAACGTGCCCTTCTTTGGAACCACAAAAAGATCTGAATAGTACCCTATGGGGTACTGGTACGATAACGCATAGAGAGGTGAAAATCCTCACACACTCTAGAAAGGCCTCTCTCTTTTCTGGTCTTGAAGACAGGTTTGACAGGAGGAATCTGCCCCTGGGCGGATGGGATCTGAACTATAAACTGTAACCCTGGGCGACTACCTCCACAAAAGGGACGAAAAGTAGATCCTTTAGGCTTAGCCTTCTTATCCTCTGGTAGGAAAGCTCCCTTGCCTCCCGTAATCATGGATATGATCGAATCAAATCCTGGACCAAACAGAATATTTCCTTGAAAAGGCAGGGCCAACAGCCTCGATTTAGAGGTCATGTCCGCAGACCCCTGTGAGCTAAAATGGAAAAACCTGACACCTTAGCGTTCAGACGAATAATTTGCATATTGGCATCACAGATGAAAGAATTGGCGACCTTCAGCGCCTTAATCTTATCCTGTATCTCGTTGATGGAAGTCTCCCCCTCGACCATTTCACACAGGGATTCACCCAAATATGTGGAAGCTCCAGCAACCGCGGCTATGGCTGCTGCCAGCTGAAAAACAAACCCTGTATTTTGAAACATCTTCCTTAACATGTTTTCCAACTTTTTATCCATGGACTCTTTAAACGACGAACTATCCTCGGTGGGAATAGTTGTCCGCTTCGCGAGCGTGGAGATAGCACCATCCACCTTAGGGACAGTACCCCACAGCTCAAGCTAGGAGTCCAGAACGGGGAACAGTTTCTTAAAAAGGAAGAAGGGGAAAAGGAAGAACCTAATCGCTCCCATTCATTCTTAATAATATTAGCCATCTTAATAGGAGCCAGGAAGGCCTGAGGCACCACCCTGTCCTCATATACCTTATCAAGCTTAGGAATCGCAGGTTCCTCTGGAAGCTTCGGTTCCAGAACCTCCAGAGTAGCAAGCACTTGCTTCAGCACAAATTCTCTATCCTAAACCTAAAGTCAGGCTCCTTCGCAGCCAGAGGTTTAGATGACACGGACTCCGACCCAGAAGGGGCCTCCTCTGAAGAGTTGGAGTGGACCTCGTCATCATATAATGCCTCTGATATTTCCATAGGCGTAGACAACACCCTGGGCCAGGCTGCCATGATACGCCCTACGCTTGCGCTTAGCAGAACGTGGTAAGACATGGATCACTTTCGATACCGTTTGCAGTTAATCTGCAAAATCTGACGGCCAACGAATCTCTCCCGCAGGAGTAATGGTTGGACCCTGGGGCGCTGCATATGCAATTGGAGATGAATGCAGGGTACGCACCTCACGGGACAGGGAACCCTCAGAGGTCGACGGCTCAGTAGTACTAGATATCTGTTTACCCTTAAATGTTGTAACTTTATTAATTCATGCGGAACATAGTTGAGCAGGCTGTTCTACCAGAACCTCCTCACAATAAACAGAGGAATGAACCCTAAAACGCGTCAGTCCTCCATAGCTTGCGCTGTTATTACGGACTAGATTAACTTAATAAATAGGCACCTTTATAACCTCCAATGGCCGGGGCACTCACCACCTCCTATGACCCAGACTACAGAAACCGTTTCGTCTCCTGCGTCGCTGATCAATAGAGGAAGAGAGATAGCCACACCCGGTCACATGGAATGCCTGGCAGAGCCGCCCCTGCCTAAGGAGAAAACGCGTCAAAAAAGGGCCGCGCCATACTCCCGTAAATCACCTGAAAGTTCCACACATTGCCAGAGCCTCATCTCGCACATAACGCAGCAATGACACAAACAATATCATGTATAACCCCCCCCCCCCTGTTCAATAATCCCCTTTCCAGGAATATTAACCCTTGATTCTTTAAAGATAAGAGCCGTCACACTGTGACCCTGTCTTCCGTGTTATTATGTAATAAAAAATGAAACGATCTTACCAGAATCTATGCCGTGAAACAGGAACACTGCCCTTCAAGTGTGACAGGTTAGTAGCCTCGCTCCTGACATGGACTTGAGTGTAAAAAGCAGACAGCGAAACTTGTCAACGCTGATTGCTTGTGGAGCTGATGAGTTGGGATGGTTTCGCAGAAAGACTCTCCCTGCATCTCCGGACTCTTTCGCCCAGTCTCTCACTGAGAGGCTGACAGGACTACTTAAAACTCCAGTCCCAATGCAAAGTACTACCCTCCATAAAAGCCTACTCCGATCTTCGGCACTTCTCTGCCGTCCTCCTGTGACAAAAGGCAAAGAATGACTGGGGGAGGTATTTAAGCCTTTGGCTGGGGTGTCTTTACCTCCTCCTGGTGGCCAGGTTCTTATTTCCCAAAAGTAATGAATGAAGCCATGGACTCTCCTCCCCTTTAGATGGAAATTATGCTCCATTGCATGTGCAGACCAGATGAGAATGTCAGTGTCCACATACTACAGGTGCTCATACTTTACTTTGATCAAGGTAAGTATAATAAGTACCCCTAGGCTAATGAGCTAGTGGATTTGATCAAAGTAAAAGGAAGTTCCCTGCTTAGACTAACAATCATTTGTTTTAACCCCTGAAAAACGAGCATGTTATTTTCTTATGATAAGGCAGAAAATACACAGAGTGACTAATCAGCAATTATTTTTGACCACTAGACTAACGAGCAAGTTGTTTTGTTCTTTCAACAGATTAATCGCAAGAGCTGTAGAGAGTAAAAGCAATAGCAACTTAAGGTGTTAATTATTAACGTTAGTCGCATCCAAAGTTGCTTTAAATCTTTGCAGCTCTTTAGTCTAGGCAGGGAACTTCCTTTTACTTTGATCTAATCAACTAGCTCATTAGCCTTGGGGTATTTATTATATTTACCTTGATCAAAGTAACAGATGATTCCCCATGTTTGAGTTCTGTGAATCTTCAGTGCTCTGGTGCGCCACTCCCACCTACGTTGATGTCACTAACATAAGTCCGCCCTGATTCCTGTGCCAGCATTAGTGACGTTAGGACTGAGGGGCCAAGATGCACATGCGTTACTATTAAAATAATTATATGCACATGCGGGCCGCCATGATGTTTCTACCTAGGTAGAACATCATGATAGGGTCCACATAATGAGATAAAAATGGGTTTGGCGCAACAAATATTTTTGATGAGCAATATCTAGAAAACGAATGAATACATTTAACAGATACCTATTTGAAATATTTCATATGCATAATGAAGTTTTAAAAAAAATATTTAAAATGTTTTTGGGTTTACTTTCCCTTTAAGGTTTTTTGTTTTGTTTTTTAAAAAAATTTAAAACTTTTTTTTTTACTTTTTTTTTCAGATCCCCAAGATAAACACTGTTGGAAAGGTTAAGCGTTTACCTTTCCAACGGTAGGTCTTGGGGGTCTGTAGCTGCTTAGATGCCTGAGATACAGGCTTCTAAGCAGCATACGTTCCACAAATATAGAGGAAAAGAGCAAAAAAGGTGTTTGGTACAAAATAGGGGATTATTGGTGCACTAGTATCAAGTATTATAGACAGATACGTTATTTATCTATCAGAGTGGTTGATATGTATACCATCACCGACATACTTTGCAATAAATCCCCAGGAATTATATATTATAGCGCAGCTCCAAAGCACATAGCCCCACAGGATTCCTCTACCCCTGGAGACTATCGAAGGATGCAGGAAAAACGAATCTTAAAGTCACAAGCCAAATGGTATTTCCACTACATGGAACATTAGTACAAACATCAATATGGCAAAGTAACAGGACTCCCCTCATAGGACAGTAGGCAAATACCTTATGAATTGTAGTTGCTCCAGCGGTATTCCACGTATCTCACCGGACCGCAACAATGGATTCCACACTGTAGAGAGGAGGCTATTTGTCGATCCCTGGTCCTGCAAAACTGCTGGCTGCTTTCCAAATCCGCCAGATCCACAGCTCACAGCCGTATGTTCAGTGCTCACTTTGGCCCAAACATGTAAAACAGCAAAAACACAAGAAATAGGAGCACCTGACACCAGCCGTTAGTAGTGGATTCAAATTCAAATTTAATGAACAGGGTATTTCACCGCAACATACGGTATACACGAAACAAAGTATACACAGGGACAGTGTCCCTTGTTAAAAGTCAGTTGATACAGAGGAGCTTAAAGTATTGAGTGTAAACAAAGCTGGTTACCAGAAAAAGGTAACCTCCCTGATAGGATAACACAAGACCCCGGCCAATAGCTAAGCCGGGGCACGCCTCCCGAACATACGTCAGTGTTGTTGATCAACAACAGCAACGGGCTAAGCGCTGAAGCGCATATATACACACCACGTAGTCCCACTCCAAGGGACCGGATAGGGGGCAAATCTTATAAACATAGGGTAAGGTGACGGAACAGATCGAGATCTCAAAGGGACACATAAAAAGGTCAATATAAGCACAAAGGTGCAGCCAAAAACCGATCCTAGGCAATGACCTACGTCCCTCTCAAAAGCTCCTACTAATGGAAAGAATATGTTCAACCACCAATCTCCCATCGAAATACATACAGAAAAAGTTAATAAATGTGAAATATATATAAAATATATAATATAATATAAAGACTGATCAGATAATGAACATAATAAGGCCATATACAGATATGAATCAATAAGTAAGAATATAAATAATAATTATTTGTTGTGTGTGTGGTCACCTCATCACCACCAAGAGTGGTAGGGATGGGGAGTGCATGCAAAGCACAAAGGTAAATTGCACACACACTAGAGCCCATGCTGTAAAGTGTGATGGGTACTGTCCAATGTCCCGGCACTCAAATCTGCCTAAGATCACCACAGATTCCAAGAACAGCCTATAATCATCTAAATACAATTGCAAAGATAGATGCATTTAAGAGGAATTGTACATTCTACATTATTTGATTACTTTAATTATTCAAAATTATAATTGCATAAATAGCACTATATATATCTGTATATGGCCTTATTATGTTCATTATCTGATCAGTCTTTATATTATATTATATATTTTATATATATTTCACATTTATTAACTTTTTCTGTATGTATTTCGATGGGAGATTGGTGGTTGAACATATTCTTTCCATTAGTAGGAGCTTTTGAGAGGGACGTAGGTCATTGCCTAGGATCGGTTTTTGGCTGCACCTTTGTGCTTATATTGACCTTTTTATGTGTCCCTTTGAGATCTCGATCTGTTCCGTCACCTTACCCTATGTTTATAGGATTTGCCCCCTATCCGGTCCCTTGGAGTGGGACTACGTGGTGTGTATATATGCGCTTCAGCGCTTAGCCCGTTGCTGTTGTTGATCAACAACACTGACGTATGTTCGGGAGGCGTGCCCCGGCTTAGCTATTGGCCGGGGTCTTGTGTCATCCTATCAGGGAGGTGTACTGGACTTGTTCCCTCCCACTTTGAGCTCTCAACTCGGACTCTGATAATCTGCTGAACGGAGAATCTCCGTGACAGGTTGACATGGTTTGTGCACTGTTCGCTACGGGATCGCTTCCTGACAGGGTCATTTGATTTAAACCCTCCGCGGTTTTGGAGTACTCAGTGATCAAGGGAATAGGGTTCAATTCATTATGTTTACATTGAATATCGTGAATATCATGAGAAGTTTCATTATTCTGTGTTCTCTAGTGCAAGTGTCAAGGGGGTGGGAAATAGGGGTGTGTGTGTGTGTACATATATTGTTGAACTTTAGTCACGGATTGGTCCATATGTATGTAGGGTGTGTTTCACACCAACCAATCAGGCTGGGTGCTAGGTGTTTTAAACTTTCACGGTGAATGTGTGTTTTATGAGGCTATGAGTAAGGCTCACGCCGAAACGCGTTAGCCCTTTTTCTGGTAACCAGCTTTGTTTACACTCAATACTTTAAGCTCCTCTGTATCAACTGACTTTTAACAAGGGACACTGTCCCTGTGTATACTTTGTTTCGTGTATACCGTATGTTGCGGTGAAATACCCTGTTCATTAAATTTGAATCCACTACTAACGGCTGGTGTCAGGTGCTCCTATTTCTTGTGTTTTTGCTGTTTTCTAAGCAGCATGCCCCCTGCTCCTATACTTAACATTGTTAAATTTAAATAAAGTTGCGCGTCATCACTTCATTGCGCGTAACACCGCTCATAACGTGAAGCCCCGGTGATGCCTGTCACTATGCAGGTTTGATCGCCAGGGTAGGAGCGGGTGGGAGCCCCCAGATCTCCCTCAAGGTGGGAGAGTGCTAGCGACGGCTCAGAGCCGTCGCTAGCACTCATGGGGTTAAAAATAAGCAAAATTATATAAAAAATAAAAGCTGTATAGGGTATATAAATGGATCATCTACAAAACATTTATGCAAAGAAAAATCTAGTGTATAATGTCCTTTTAAATAGGGCTCTGGAAAGATTTTACTATTGATATGAAAACAGGTTTTTTTGTGTCCTGTAGTAAGACATAGAAATTTCAGGTTGATTAATGTAAAGATTTCTTATCATTCATATTCTCTGAAAAATGGACAACATAAAAACTTTTCTTTCACTCATGGTTAGTGTTTGGCTGAAACCATTTCTTATCAATCAACTGTGTTTACTCTTTTTAAATCATAATAACAGAAACCCTGATAAACAGTTTACATACTCTGGTGATTTTGGCCTGATAACATGCACACAAGTTGACACAAAGGGGTTGGAATGGCTATTAGAGAGAACCATCCTCACCTGTGATCGGTTTGCTTGTAATTAGTGTGTGTGTATAAAAGGTCAATGAGTTTCTGGACTCCTGACAGACCCTTGCATCTTTCATCCAGTGCTGCACTGACAGACGTTTCTGGGTTCTGAGTCATGGGGAAAGCAAAGAATTGTCAAAGGATCTGCGGGAAAAGGTAGTTGAACTGTATAAAACAGGAAAGGGATATGAAAAGATATCCAAGGAATTGAGAATGCAGCAGTGTTCAAACTAGGGATGCACTAAAATGAAAATTCTGGACCGAAACAGATACCGAAAATTCAGGATGCCCCTGGCCGAAAACCCGAAAACAAAATTTTTTCTTTCTTTTTTTTTTTTTAAAACTACAGTGTGTGTGTAGCTGAGAGAGCTTGTAGGCAGAAAAACAGAAATTATGTTTACCTGATAAATGTCTTTCTCCTACGGTGTATCCGGTCCACGGCTTCATCCTTACTTGCGGGATATTCTCAATCCCTACAGGAAGTGGCAAAGAGAGTACACAGCAGAGCTGTCCATATAGCTCCCAGTCATTCGACCGACGGTTAGGAGAAAAAGGAGAACCATAGGGTGCAGTGGTGACTGTAGTTTACAAAAATAAATTTAAACCTGACTAAAATGCCAGGGTGGGCCGTGGACCGGATACACCGTAGGAGAAAGAAATGTATCAGGTAAACATAAATTCTGTTTTCTCCTACATTGGTGTATCCGGTCCACGGCTTCATCCTTACTTGTGGGAACCAATACCAAAGCTTTAGGACACGGATGAAGGGAGGGAACAAGTCAGGTAACCTAAACGGAAGGCACCACTGCTTGTAAAACCTTTCTCCCAAAAATAGCCTCTGAAGAAGCAAAAGTACCAAATTTGTAAAATTTGGCAAATGTATGCAGTGAAGACCAAGTCGCTGCCTTACAGATCTGTTCAACAGAAGCCTCATTCTTGAAAGCCCATGTGGAAGCCACAGCTCTAGTAGAGTGAGCTGTAATTCGTTCAGGGGGCTGCCTTCCAGCAGTCTCATAAGCCAACCGGATGATGCTTTTCAGCCAGAAGGACAGAGAGGTCGCAGTCGCCTTTTGACCTCTCCTCTTGCCAGAATAGACGACAAACAAGGACGATGTTTGTCTGAAGTCTTTAGTTGCTTTTAGATAGAACTTTAAAGCACGAACCACATCAAGATTGTGCAACAGACGTTCCTTGTTAGAAACTGGATTAGGACACAGAGAAGGAACAACTATTTCCTGGTTAATATTCTTATTGGAAACCACTTTTGGAAGAAAACCAGGTTTGGTACATAAAACGACCTTATCTGTATGGAACACCAGGTAAGGTGAATTACACTGCAAAGCAGACAATTCAGAAACTCTTCTAGCAGAAGAAATAGCTACCAAAAACAAAACTTTCCAAGATAGTAACTTGATATCTATGGAATGTAGAGGTTCAAACGGAACCCCTTGAAGAACTGAAAGAACTAAATTTAGACTCCATGGAGGAGCCACAGGTCTATAGACAGGCTTGATTCTGACTAAAGCCTGTACAAACGCCTGAACATCTGGCATTGCTGCCAGACGCTTGTGTAACAAAACAGACAGGGCAAATATCTGTCCTTTTAAGGTACTAGCTGACAAACCTTTCTCCAATCCTTCTTGGAGAAAAGATAGAATCCTTGGAATCCTAATCTTACTCCATGAGTAACCCTTGGATTCGCACCAACAAAGATATTTCCGCCATTTTCCTGGTGACAGGCTTTCTAGCCTGGATCAGGGTATCTATAACTGATTCCGAAAACCCACGCTTAGCTAGAATCAAGCGTTCAATCTCCAAGCAGTCAGTTGCAGAGAAACTAAGTTTGGATGTTCGAATGGACCTTGAATTAGAAGGTCCTGTCTCAAAGGTAGCTTCCATGGTGGAACCAATGACATATTCACCAGGTCTGCATACCAAGTCCTGCGTGGCCATGCAGGAGCTATCAGAATTACCGAAGCCTTCTCCTGTTTGATCCTGGCTACTAGCCGGGGGAGAAGGGGAAACGGTGGAAAGACATAAGCTAGATTGAACGACCAAGGCGCTACTAAGGCATCTACCAATGTCGCCTTGGGATCCCTGGACCTGGACCCGTAACGTGGAACTTTGGAGTTCTGACGTGACGCCATCAGATCCAGATCTGGAATGCCCCATAGTTGAGTTAACTGGGAAAAAACCTCCGGGTGAAGTTCCCACTCCCCCGGATGGAAAGTCTGCCGACTGAGATAATCCACTCCTGGGATGTGAATTGCTGATAGATGGCAGGAGCGATCCTCTGCTCATTTGATGATTTTGGATACCTCCCTCATCGCCAGGGAACTCTTTGTTCCCCCCTGATGATTGATGTACGCTACAGTCGTCATGTTGTCCGACTGAAATCTGATGAATTTGGCCTCCGCTAGTTGAGGCCATGCCTGGAGCGCATTGAATATCGCTCTCAATTCCAAAATGTTTATCGGGAGAAGAGATTCTTCCCGAGACCATAGACCCTGAGCCTTCAGGGACTCCCAGACCGCGCCCCAGCCTAGGAGGCTGGTGTTGGTCGTGACAATGATCCACTCCGGTCTGCGGAAACTCATTCCCTGAGACAGGTGATCCAGAGACAACCACCAGAGGAGTGAGTCTCTGGTTTTCTGGTCCATTTGAATCTGGGGAGACAAATCTGCATAATCCCCATTCCACTGTTTGAGCATGCACAGTTGCAATGGTCTTAAATGAATTCGAGCAAATGGAACCACGTCCATTGCCGCAACCATTAGTCCTATTACCTCTATGCACTGAGCTATGGAGGGTTGAGGAATGGATTGAAGAACTCGACAAGTGTTCAGAAGTTTTAACTTCCTGACCTCTGTCAGAAAGATCTTCATTTCTACTGAGTCTATTATTGTTCCCAGGAAGGGAACCCTTATGAACGGGGACAGAGAACTTTTTTCTATGTTCACCTTCCACCCGGGAGACCTTAGAAAGGCTAGAACAATGTCTGTATGAGCCTTTGCTTTGTGAAAGGACGACGCTTGTATTAAAATGTCGTCTAGGTAAGGTGCTACTGCAATGCCCCTTGGCCTTAGCACCGCTAGAAGGGACCCTAGCACCTTTGTGAAAATTCTGGGAGCAGTGGCCAATCCGAAGGGAAGAGCCACGAACTGGTAATGCTTGTCCAGAAAGGCGAACCTCAGGAACTGATGGTGATCTTTGTGGATAGGAATATGCAGGTACGCATCCTTTAAGTCCACGGTAGTCATATATTGACCCTCCTGGATCATTGGTAAAATTGTCCGAATGGTTTCCATTTTGAATGATGGAACTCTGAGGAATTTGTTTAGAATTTTTAAGTCCAGAATTGGCCTGGCCCTTTCCCCCAGTGATATCTGAAATTTCTTTCAACTCTGGCCCGAATAGGGTCTTACCCTTGAAAGGAATATTAAGCAATTTTGTTTTGGACGACACATCCGCCGACCAAGATTTTAACCAAAGCGCTCTGCGCGCCACGATTGCAAAACTAGATTTATTCGCCGCCAATTTAGCTAACTGGAAAGCGGCATCTGTAATGAAATAATTAGCCAACTTCAGGGCATGAATTCTGTCCATGACTTCATCATAAGAAGTCTCCTTCTGTAGCGAGTTTTCTAGTTCCTCAAACCAAAAAGCTGCTGCAGTGGTTACAGGAATAATGCAAGAAATTGGTTGAAGAAGAAAACCCTGTTGAACAAAAAAATTTTATCCATAGGGTCTTTGAAAGCGCAACTGTCTTCTATTGGTATAGTCGTGCACTTAGCTAGCGTTGAAACTGCCCCCTCTACCTTGGGGACCGTCTGCCACGCGTCCCTTCTAGGGTCAACAATTGGGAACATTTTCTTAAATATAGGAGGGGGAACAAGAGGTACACCTGGCTTCTCCCACTCCTTAGTCACGATATCCGCCACCCTCTTAGGTATCAGAAACGCATCAGTGTGTACTGGGACCTCTAAGAATTTGTCCATTTTACACAATTTTTCTGGGATCACCAAAGGATCACAATCATCAAGTGTAGCTAGGACCTCCTTAACTAGGGCGCAGAGGTGTTCTAGCTTAAATTTAAATGCTATGGTATCAGACTCTGCCTGCTGTGAAACTTTTCCTGTGTCAGAAATTTCTCCCTCAGACAGGCCCTCCCTCACCGCCAAGTCAGATTGATGTGAGGGCACTACAGATAAATTATCCTCTGCGTCTGCTTGCTCATTTTCTGTGTTTAAAACTGAGCAATCACGCTTCCTAGGAAAAGCTGGCAGTTTGGATAAAAATGCTGAGAGAGAATAATCCATTACTGCCGCTAACTGTTGCATAGTAATCGCAATTGGTGCGCTAGATGTACTGGGCATCACTTGCGCGGGCATAGCTGGTGTTGACACAGAAGGAGAGGATAGCGAGCTATCTTCACTACCTTCAGCTAAAGAATCATCTTGGGCTATATTTTTAAGTGTGATTGTACGGTCCTTAAAGGGACAGTCTAGGCCAAAATAAACTTTCATGATTTAGATAGAGCATGTCATTTTAAACAATTTTCCAATTTACTTTAATCACCAATTTTGCTTTCTTCTCTTGGTATTCTTAGTTGAAAGCTTAACCTAGGAGGTTCATATGCTAATTTCTTAGACCTTGAAGGCCACCTCTTTTCAGAATGCATTTTAACAGTTTTTCACCACTAGAGGGTGTTAGTTCACGTATTTCATATAGATAACACTGTGCTCATGCACGTGAAGTTATCTGGGAGCAGGCACTGATTGGCTAAACTGCAAGTCTGTCAAAAGAACTGAAATAAAGGGGCAGTTTGCAGAGGCTTAGATACAAGATAATCATAGAGGTTAAAAGTATATTAATATAAGTGTGTTGGTTATGCAAAACTGGAGAATGGGTAATAAAGGGATTATCTATCTTTTAAAACAATAAAAATTCTGGTGTAGACTGTCCCTTTAAGCTGTTTGGACGCTATGGCACACTTCACACATAAATTTAATGGGGGAACCACCTTGGCCTTTGAACATACAGAACATAGGCTATCTGAAGATTCAGACATGTTTGACAGACTTAAACAGAACTTCAATGCAATAAAAATTATTTTTGACAAAAACTTTACTGTCTCTTTAAATAATAAAAGTGGGGCGGAGCTTGGTGCTCAACAGAAATGGTGGCGGATTAGAGGAGCTCCGCTAACCACTGCTAAAATAAATGACCACAGAGGGCAAACAACTGGCCGCAAACAAGTGAGGCAGTTTATGAAGGCACACTGACTGATCGGAGAAGGAAGGCAACGACCCCGAAAGTGAGACATAACGGCAATCTGTAAATAGACAGAGGATCATGCGGAGACATCCGCCATCTTGACCACGAGGTCTAACACCTAACAGAGCCGACGGACCTTGAAAGACAACTAGAAACTCACATAGGAGTTCAACAACTCAACGGTACTTAGTGACGGACCCTCACCTTACAGCCAAGTAAGCAGCATTAAGAAAAACGGTCAATGTAAGAGACGGGAGGCTGCACAGAGAACCTGCAACACAGGCCGGAAGGCTGACGCAGAGAACAGGCTGAGCGAACACGAGCAGAGACATGTAAGGTGAGAGGGGATAAGTCACCCGGACATATTATAAAACACTCAGCTGTAAACGGAGGTTTGGGGGAACATGACAATGCGGCTATTATACTGCATAACTTAATAAGCATACAATCAAGGCCCAAGATACAGAAAGAGAAGCAAGATGTTGGCTAAATGAATAAGATGCAAACGCTCTGATGTAATCCAGATAAAACGATCAAAAATAGGGGATACTATTTTGATTTATTGAGTTGCTGTGGCTAAGCATATAAAGTAGTAAAGATCACCTAACTCAAAACACCATACCAACATTAGAAGGTGGCGATGCTGATAACTCAGGGCTATGAGGAAAATAACAGCAAGGCAAAAATGAAAATATAATGACCAACAGCAGCTATAAAACGATGTGAATGTATGAGATTTTTTATCTGCAATAACTACTAATAAGTTCACTTGTATTCTGGTAGAAAAAGTCTAATCATTCCACACATTTAACCTCACTAATAAGGGACTATACAAGATTAAACGGTTGTGTACAAATCGCTACTGTCTATGATATAACCACTACTTGCGTGGCTTTGATCTACCACAGCTACTATGACAGCCAGAAAACAATCTAAATCCTCTCAGGGAACTAAAACACCAGCAGCTGCCTTGTTCTTTAAACCTCTTAAAGAGAAAATGTTAGAATCCACAATCAATGCCACAGAAGAAGATATAGACTCTGATTCAGATTCACAGATGCAGGAAGATGACTCTATCCCTGTAACAAAAGCAGACCTGAGAACCCTTGTATCTAAAAAAGATATTAATAAAAACTTTGAGAAACTTTGGGATAAATTCGATGCATTCCAGAATACAGTAACTAACAGTTTAACTGAAATAAAACAAGATGTCACAGATCTGGGGTCTAGAGTAATGGCCCTGGAGGAAGCTGAAACCTCAGTAACAGAGGATCTTACTAATGTTACCCAACAGATATCTACACAACAGCAGGAGATCACTGATTTACAGGACAAATTAGAAGATCTTGAAAACAGAAGCCGCAGATGCAATCTGCGTTTAAAAGGAATCCCAGAATCAATCTCAACAGAGGAACTAAATATCTATTTATTCCAGCTCTTTCAAGCTATTACAGGCGACACAGAGGAAGGAAAATTCAAACTAGAAAGGGCACACAGAGCACTACGAGCCAAACCAAAAGGAGAGGCTCCACCAAGAGATGTGGTAGTTAAATTCTCTAGATTTCCAGAAAAAGAAGAGGTCCTGACAGCAGCACGGAAGAACCCAACATTCAAATTTCAAGGATCAGTGATCCAATTCTACCAGGATCTATGTGTCAAGACACTGCAGCGAAGAAGCTGCCTAAGACCTCTTACATCACTTTTAAGGAAACACCAGATCAGATATAGATGGGGGTTCCCCTTCAACCTACACATCACACACAATGGTAAAGCATTGAACCTCAGGGAACCGTCAGAGATACCACTGATTTGTAATAAACTCAATTTGGAAACTCCTGAACTACCACAAACAGAGCAGAATGAAGACAGACCAAAACCATCCACTGGTTTGAACCAGTCGCAAAGACAAAAATGGACAAGGGTCGCAAAGAAAAAAGCTAAGACATGACGCTCTGATACAGAACACAAAAGTGAGAGTCTACGAATCCGAGAAGTAATAGATGATAATCCAAATTGATCTATAAGATACTCAAGTTGGTAACTATTTGCCTGGTCAGATCAGGCCTATCAAAAACAAGTTAAAAGGGACTCAAGACATAGTTTCTGTAAGTAGGGGACGAATGTTAACTATGCCCTAAGACTTTCTAATAATAGCAGTGGGAAAATAATGTATTAACATTATAATTTCTATAGGGAGAGGGGGAGGAGAGGATGAAGGAGGAGTTCTTATTTTCATCTTTATGGTTTTTCTTTTACATGTAGTTAGAAACTGTGAAAGAAACTTGTTTTATATAAATTGTACTGTCTTCAAAAAAGATGCAAGAAATGCTGAACCAAGATTAATATGTATCCTACCAGTATCTAAGCTTGCTTTTGATTGTCTATGTCATTTATCCGAGGTATATGTGAAACTCAAGGAAAGGATAAAGAGAATGAAATTTGACATATCTATCAGCCCTAAGAGAGAAGGGAAAAGATTAATGAGGTTGCGGATCCAGAGGGGAGAGCCCCCGACGCCAAACTGTAAGTAAATGACGGGTGACATACAATTAATTTCGCACAATGTGAGGGGCCTCAACACAGACCATAAAAGAAGGACTGCACTGACTCAATACTTGCGACTTAGAGCTAACATAATATTTATGCAAGAGACCCACTTCACTAAAGACGTGATCCCTAAATACTGGACAAAGTGTTTTACACAACATTACCATTCAACTACGAACAAAAAAAAGAGAGGGGTATCGATTCTAATACATAGATCTCTAGGGTTTGTGATGGAGGAAATGACTAGTGACCCAGAAGGGAGATACCTAATAGTGAGAGGGAGGCTTAGAGACAAACATATTACTCTATGCAATATATATGCACCCAACGAAACACAAATTTCATTCTTCTCCCACATTTCATACCTACTGACACAATGGTCACAAGATAGGATAATATTAGGAGGGGATTTCAATGTTGAAATGTATGCACACCAGCCACAAAATAACTTTAAACTGACTCAAAAACAGTTGAGGCACAACTCCATAGTTAAAAAAATTAAAGAAGTCTTTCTCTCACAGAACATTATGGACTCTTGGGACACCCTATATGGGAAGACATTAGATTACACCTACTACTCACATGTACACAAGAAATACTCAAAACTGGACTATGTTTACTTAAGCCAAATATGGATCCCAGACTTGGTATCATCCACTATACACGCATGTGCATGGTCTGACCACTCCATTGTTCAGGTGACAATTAAAGACACATTTCACATTAGCTCAGCAAGATCATGGAGTTATGACCCTAACGTAATACAGAAACCAGGTATACTAGACTCCACCACACAAGCTTTAAATGAATATTGGACTCTGAATATGGGTACCACAGCTAACTCAATCTATACATGGGCGGCACACAAACCCTACTTAAGGGGGTTACTTATAAAAGAAAAAGCGATCATATCCAAAACTAATAGGAATCAAATTGACTCCTTACAGACTCAGATAGACGCCCTCACTAGACTACACCAACAACAGTTATCAAATACAACATTCCAGGAATTACAGGCTAAGAGACTAGAATTATCAACGATCTTAAATAGGATGTCTATTAGGGCAGCCCATAGGTTGAAAGCATTTTATTTTCTGTACTCCAACAAGCCAGATAAATTTTTAGCACACAAACTCAGGGAACAAACTAAATCTTTCTCCATACCAACTATACAGAGGAGTGATGGCACATACACCTCAAACCCACAAGAGATAGCTGATGAATTTGCTACATATTATGCCCACCTATATGATGGGAAAAAAACAGACCAAAGTGATCTGAAAAGACAACTAGTACATACATTTTTAGACGACTCCAAACTCACACAAATAGATAATACAGTGAATGATGCACTAAACGGGGAGGTGTCGGCTGGGGAGGTCCTGACAGCGATCAAGGAACTTAAGCCAGGGAAGGCGGCTGGTCCGGATGGATTCCCGGGGGAATACTACAAGCTCTTTAAATCAAGTCTAACTCCCCACATAGTTAAATTCTGTAACGACATATTACAAGGAAAAGAAATCCCAAAGGAGATTTTACAAGCTAAAATAATCGTCATACCCAAGCCAGGTCGAAACCCAAAAATATGCCAAAGCTATAGACCGATATCCTTGATTAATCAAGATATAAAGATTTTTACTAAAATCCTGGCAAACAGACTTAAGACACATTTACCAGCCCTAATTCATCCGGACCAGGTGGGGTTCATTTTAGACCGAGAGGCCCCAGACAATATTAGACGCACAATATCCCTGATTGACTATTTAAACAAAACACGGACGCCTTCTCTGCTTCTATCATTGGATGCGGAGAAGGCGTTCGATAGAATAGATTGGGACTACATGCTAGAGGTCATGGCCAAGATGGGATTTGAAGGACCCTTTGTTGAAGCTATAAAAAGTATATACTCATTTCCCACAGCACACATAAGAGCAGCAGGCTACCAGTCTAAAAGGATAGACATTAGAAACGGCACTAGACAGGGCTGTCCCCTATCACCACTCCTGTTTGCAATATGCATAGAACCTCTGGCAGCAAGGATTCGCCTAGCTACAGGAATACATGGGGTCCAAATAGGGGGGGAGGAATTCAAAATCTCTCTATTTGCAGACGACGTTCTCCTCACTCTCACAAAGCCGCTAATATCCCTACCACATCTATACCAAATAATACAAGAATATTCCACTATCTCTGGGTACAAAATTAACCAAGACAAGTGTGAAGCATTACCCATTGCCCTCCCAACTCACACAAAAAAACTAATTGAAACCAATTTCTCACTTATATGGGCCAAAGAGGCAATTAAATACCTAGGAGTTAAAATCTCTAACGACTATGCACAACTATATAAACTGAACTATGTCCCTTTGTTCAGGGGTATTAGGAAAGAGATTAAAAATGGGAGGGGAGGAGGTTTCTCATGGTATGGCAGACTGACAGCGATTAAAATGAATATCCTCCCAAGACTATTATATCTCTTCAGAGCTCTGCCAATTAAAATTCCCTTACCAGAACTTACTAAACTTCAGACAGATTTGGTCGGCTTTCTCAGAGGGAACAAGAAAGCTAGAATACCCTCACAGGTATTAATGCAACACAGACAACTTGGGGGAGTTGGAGTTCCAAATTTGACTAATTACTACTATTCAGCAAGATTGGCGCAGACTACATTGCTGGGGAAAAAAAATAACACACTGACATGGGTTAAGATTGAGACTCTGATGATGGGTCACGAACACCCAGATGATATTTTATGGGACAGAGAGAAACATAAACAGAAAATGCCAAACACTCCAAAAACTATAGAAGAAATGTTGGCATTGTGGTATTCACTAAACACTAAGCTAGGGCTGCTCCCATCAGATTCACTAATACGACCGTTAAGAACACTGATATGCCAAGATTTTCATAGACAAATAGGGAAATGGATAAATAAAGGGCTTTACAGGGTGGCGGACTTTCTCCACAAAGGTAAAATAGCTACATATCAACAGATACAAGAAAAAATATTACCAGATAAATTACATTGGTTTTTGTACTTACAAGTGGCGTCGGCGGTCACTAAGGTACTACCTCAAATAGAGAGGAAAAACCTGACTACAGTTGAAAAGCTATGCAGCACTGACTTCAGACATAAAAAACTAATTTCTATTATCTATCTCACACTGCAAACAGCCAAGTCTACCTCAAAATCTCCTTTGATGATCAAATGGGAACGAGATACTAACACTATATGCTCAAGGGAAGAATGGGAAGAGACACTATATAACTCAGGAAGAGGTATGATTAGTGCTGACTTCAGGGAAAACTGCATAAAAACAGTTTACAGGTGGTATTTAACCCCGGTTATCACTTCACACTACACTCAACACAGAAGTAAGGATTGTTATAGGGGATGCAAGGAAATAGGCACATATATTCATATGTGGTGGGATTGCCCACAGATACAACAAATATGGACTAATTTATCTAGACTACTGAGCGAGGTGCTCTCCGAAGATATTACTTTAACAAAGACTCAAGCTCTATTAAATGAACGAGTGAAACCATTCAATTCAGCAACAAACACATTCATACGCATACTTTGCACAGCCACCAGGATAAGTGTAGCCCGATATTGGAAAACGGGGGTACCCTCGTGGGGGGAGGTAATGGAGAAAATTAAGATTACATATAGATTATCTGAGTCGGCGTCATTCATTCAAGCTAATCACGAACAACATCTTAAGATATGGAACTATTGGATACTAAGTGGCCATTAACTATCATATAGGAAAGGGAATGCGTCAATATAGGCAATTGAAGGCTAGGATACACATGGGGAGACGAGGGACAGGGGGCGACATCATAAGACATTTTTTTAAATCTAGGTTGAACGGGGCTCTCTCCCTGGATCAGCGACAGGATCAAAATGAAGACAGGCAAGTTTTTGGTTGGGTTTAAGTTTAAGGGGGGAGGGGGGATGGGTGAGTTCTATTGGTTGTTGTTTAAGTTTTATAAAAATGCAGCTACATTAAATAGAGGAAAAAATGCTCAGGGAAGTTTGAACCATTTCAACAGCTCTACAGACACATCCTCTATTCTCAGTCAATCTCAAAGACGAGGTGTAACACACATTGAAAGTGATTACTTCCTGATCCATATTGTTAAAGGTGTAACGATAGAGACTGCTGGCCTTCTGGACTAAGCCTCTTAAATCACAACTGAAGTGATGAACTCTGAACTCAAAGGACTCTTATTGCTAGAGAGGGGAGGGGGAAGGTCTTAATGGAAACTGTAAAAGATGTGTTGTACTTTGTATATGTTGTTCAATAAAAACCATTTCAACTAAATAATAAAAGTGCACACTTTATTACTGAAACATCAAAAAACCATCAAATAAACATCCGATTTTAATGACATTTTCACCACAGTGTCTTAATGCTTTGAAAAGATTGCACACAAATTTTCAGACCAATTAACCCCTTAATGCCCAAACCGGAGCTAATAGTAGTTAACCGGTTAACACACTACAGTACTATGCCACAGCTTCCACTGTGGCCTTTACCTTCCTTAGGGATTATTTAAGTAGGAAATAAGCCTCTCTGAAGTCCTTTCTGATGCCTCTGGACTCCCCACATGAAGCTGCATGAACTGCCTAGTCAAAACAACTGCGCAATTGAGGTGCGAAAATGAGGCCTCCTCCCTCTGCATTCCAGAGTGGAGGGGCCTTTCTGACTAGATTAGGTGTCCAAATAAGTGCCAGGCGCAAATTAAACCCCAAAAGTGTTTTAAAGTCTGAAAAAACACCTTATTTATAGTGAAAAACATGCTAAAAAGCAATCGATTAAGCCCACAATAGTGTCAACCAGCATAGAGCCCTTAATATAAGCCATCATTTTATACAGAGTCTAAGAAAATGGCTTACCTATCCCAGAGGGAATTTCTGACAGTCTTCTAGCATTACATGGTCTTGTTAGAAAAATGACTGATCATACCTGAAGCAGTTAAGCCTGCAAACTGTTCCCCCCAACTGATGTTCTCTGGTTTCAACAGTCCTGCGTGGGAACAGCAATGGATTTTAGTTACTGGTGCTAAAATCATATTCCTCTTAGCAGAAATCTTCATCACTTTCTGCTGCAGAGTAAATAGTACAAGCCGGCACTATTTAAAAATAACAAACTCTTGATAGAAGAAATAAAAAACTACAACTAACACCACATACTCTTTACCACCCCCGTGGAGATGCTACTAGTTAGAGCGGCAAAGAGAATGACGGGGGGGGCGGAGCCTGAGGGGAGCTATATGGACAGCTCTGCTGTGTGCTCTCTTTGCCACTTCCTGTAGGGATTGAGAATATCCCGCAAGTAAGGTTGAAGCCGTGGACAGGATACACCAATGTAGGAGAAAGCTCCAACAAATGGGCGGTCACTTGTACCGTAGGGCGTGATCTGCAGTGAAACAGGTAGAGCTCTACAAGGGAGAGTGTGGTTATAGCCAGACAACAATACGAGGTGGACATGTGTTTTGTTTTTGGGTGTAGTTATCCATGCGATAGGCGTGGCTGCACCTGATCGTCTCTCATCGTATCTCCGCCTAGTTCCTGGTTTGGGTCTCACACTGACCCGTCAGATTATATGTCCGGAGCCTCAAATGGAGTCTGTCTATCACCTATCACCAGGACCACCGGACTTAGCTACGACCCTACGTGCAAGGTGGTTATAGAAAGTTACTGTGCTTTTATGTATACACTGTCTGGTGGGTGCTAATTTGTGCCAACTGTGTGCGAGCTTGGGGCTTATGCATATGTAGTGTGCACGCATATTTGCCTCAGGCGAATAGAATGTCTACGCACAAGAGGCTGATGTATGAGCACTGTATATAAGGCTTATACATATACACTTTGTGTGCTTAGGGCTGTGTCTGATAATATCAAGTGTTTATAAACATGTTACTTATCCTCCTTTGAAAATTGTATTCAGAACTTTGGTTTCCTTCTAAAAAAAATAAAAAATAAAGGGCACTGCTGGTTTCAAATATCATCATGTCATGGTACTTATGTGTGTGCTCTGTGTATCATGCCAGTGCTGTGCTGCTCACCTTATGCTAAGGATAGACATTTAACTCAACATTTTTAGCCATTTTGGTCCTCTTTGGGCCGAAATTGAAATTGCACATTTTCGGCAGCCCAAATTTTGGTGCATCGCTAGTGATCTTTATTTAGTTCTGTGTAACAATCAGATTTAAATTTTTTTTTTTTTTTTTTACCAATTATCAAAATAAAGTATAGTCCTAGAAAACTATTACTATATGCAAAACAGTAAGTCTAGTAATGAACTCAAACAGCAGCTCTAAGCTGGCATCAAATTTGAAATATGCTACACAATAATTTTACCGAAAATAAAAGGCAAAAAAAAACGAAATAACCAAAAATGCAATTTTCGGCTGAAACTTTCTTTCGGTGCATCCCTAGTTCAAACTCTAATCAAGAAGTGGAAAATGAGGGGTTCTGTTGAAACCAAACCACAGTCAGGTGGACCAACTAAAATTTCAGCCACAACTGCCAGGAAAATTGTTCGGGATGCAAAGAAAAACCCACAAATAACTTCAGGTGAAATACAGGACTCTCTGAAAACATGTGGTGTGGCTGTTTCAAGATGCACAATAAGGAGGCACTTGAAGAAAGATGGGCTGCATGGTTGAGTCGCCAGAAGAAAGCCATTACTACGCAAATGCCACAAAGGGCTAGATTTATCAAGCCCCTGCGGCAGCAAGTTCTCACAAGAAATTGCTCGCCGCGATTTATCTGGTGACTGCTGCTTCCCTAACATCTTCGCCACATCTATTCTGGCGAAATTCAATCTCCTCGGTCGAGTCCGACCGAGGAGATTGACAGCTCCTGCCCGCGCGTGATTGGCTGTGCGCGGGCAGGGGGCTGGATTGCACGCGAGCGCAAAATTGCGCTCGTGTGCAATGTTAATTACCTGCGGGTAATTGCGCCCCGCCACAGGCGAGCTGAGGCGTACAGGGGCGCGTATATGCGCCCCTGAACGCCTCAGGGTTGATAAATCTAGCCCAAAGTATCCCGCTTACAATACGCCAAACAGCACAGAGACAAGCCTCAAACCTTCTAGCACAAAGTCATTTGGAGTGATGAGACCAAAATTTTGCTTTTTGACCACAACCATAAAAGCTACATTTAGAGAGGAGTCAACAAGTGTCAGGATATATCAGTCCACCTTATCTACCTGTTCTCTCAACCTATAATTCCACCTTTATTGCAAGCCCAACCTCCTTTCTCTACTTAACCTGAGAGCTAATGTTAGACAGGTGTTTAGTTATTGAGTATTTCCTGGAATATTTGCTGCTGAGCCTGCGAATTGTTTGCTCTCTTTTGGATTATCATTTGGGATACATTCAAACCTTCTGCAATGCACTTTCGTGCTAACTTGTCACAGAAGTCTATTCACCTAATCTACTACCTGACTGTTGCTCTAAATCATTAGCCTGCTTGTTTAATTATTTGGTCACCTTTATTTCCTGAAACCACTTTAAGAAGCAGCCTTGTTCGGAACAGTGAATACTATCTCTCCTACTGACGTCATCCTCTCTACGGAGCTCCGTTAATCTGCACTCACTGCTTCAGCTGTAACGTTACAAACGGATCATCAGTGAAGCCTGCAGCTCCGGTGATTCGCTCCTCCTCACAGCCTAACGTTATCGGCTGTTCTAGCCGAGTCTCTTGCGCAGCTGTTCCAAACTGTCACATGCTGTATTAAAACAGCAACGCAGGACTTACGCTCTGCCTCTGTGCTCGGATCTAATCAGCTGTTCCATCTGAGCATTCAGAGCCGCTCTCTCTCCTTTCTTAAAGTGGTAAGAACCATTACTCTGCAGTTAAGTACAATCAGCCTGTACTTTCTACTGGAATTGTTTAACTCCTTCATATATATCCACATCAGATATTGTATCAGCTTATTTGTTCATGAGTTAGCTCAGGTTTATTCACCTGCACTTCTCATATTGTCTAACTCCATTAACTCACTCCAAGCCGTTAAGCTTATTTTGACAGGAAATAAGTTGAAGCAGTGGTACATTCATTTATCATCCACAGTTGAGATCCAATATAGTTTAAACATATTTAACTATTTCTAATTCATTACAACAAGGCCTAAGAGGATAGGTACACCATTCCTACTGTGAAATACAGAGGTGGATCGCTGATGTTTTGGGGATGTGTGAGCTACAAAAGGCACAGGAAATTTGGTCAGAATTGATGGCAAGAGGAATGCAGTATGTTATCAAAAAATACTGGAGGAAAATTTGCATTCATCAGCCCGGAAGCTGCGCATATGACGTACTTGGACATTCCAACATGAAAATGATCCTAAACACAAGGCTAAGTCGACCTGTCATTCGCTACAGCAGAATAAAGTGAAGGTTCTGGAGTGGCCATTCATTGAGACACTCTTAGGAGATCTCAAACGTGCAGTTCATGCAAGACAGCCCAAGAATTTACAGGAACTGGAGGCTTTTTGCCAGGAAGAATGGGTAGCTTTACCATCTGAGAAGATAAAGAGCCTCATCCACAAATACCACAAAAGACTTCAAGCTGTCATTGATGTTAAAGGGGGCAATACACAGTATTAAGAACTGGGGTATGCAAACTTTTTATCAGGGTCATTTGGGTAGTTTCTGTTGTCATTATGATTTAAAAAGAGTAAACACAGTTGATGGTATGTAAACTAATGAGCACAACTGTATATAAATAGTTGGGTCCAATCAAAACATTTTAGGTAGAACTTCAATTACAATTAGTAGCCCCACTCAGAAAGATATTAGAAACATATTAGGTAGAACTTCAATTACAATTAGTAGCCCCACTCAGAAAGATATTAGAAACATATTAGGTAGAACTTCAATTACAATTAGTAGCCCCACTCAGAAAATTAAACCCATTTGTCCTATGGTGTCAAAATGGGAAGTTGCCAAGCTTATGGGCAGACCCGGACCTCATTGAACACTGGGTGCTGGACTATAGTGGAAGGAGGAACCCCCCCCCCCTTTTTTTTATTCAGTTCGATAAAAGAGAGCTGGCTACAGACGACCATATAATATTAGGTAAAGGCTGGCAGGGAATAATTGATTTTGAATCAATGTAAGGGATTTGTCATATTCGAATACCCAAGATATACCGATCTGAGACTGTTTCTGGGTAAAAGCCTGGACTAACAGTTAGGGGGCGACAATCGAGGAATATGGGTTTTTGGACAAACCATTAAGACCTAATGTTGGAATATATCTTCCCCCCTACACTAAATATTCAAAATGTGCCGACTTTAAAAACGTATTTAGGGAGGGGGATAACTGGGTCAATTTAAATCTGGGCCTATTGGTTTTTAATTTAGGATATATGGGGCAGCTCCTTTCTGTTTAGAAGTATAATCTCAAATCACAGATTGTTTATTTATGAAACCTAGCTGGAGGATCTTCCGTCAGCACTTGTGCTAAATAAAAAGCTTTTTTTGATTGATGTTTTTGATGGTTTATTCTGAATGAAGACTTTTTGTGTTTATATCCAAGAGAATGTTTTAGTTCTGTATCAATGATGGGAATATATATTGTAATGCAATTAGGATTTTTCAATATTTGTATTTCCCTGTATTACTTCAATAAAAATTTAATTTTAAAAAAAAATGTTTCTGTGCTTAAATAACAATTAATTTTGGCATATTTGTTCTTTACTAATTTCACCATAATTATCCTCTCTCTTTTCAAGTGCACCCATACATATTATATACGTTTAACAGACAAACATCCTTTTCTTGTGATACCCTATATGGATACATAAAATAGCAATAAATAAAAAAGGTAATACTAAAAAAGGGGTGGGGAAATAAAAAAAATGCAATTTATTTTATAATCATATATACAAAACTGTTTTATAATACCTCAAAATAGATTCATTCTTTTTTCCTGATTTTAGCAATACACCTTGTGTCTTGGTTTGCAAGTAATTTATAGCAACTATAGGCCAAAAACTACAAGGATGGAATTATCGGTTTAACACTAAAATTTACTTGCACTGTACGCTAAATATCAGTCACACAATTCAAAATTATATATTTTTTGGAAACGAGGCACCCAGGATATTTACCTAGAGGCATTTTAACACATAAAAGGGATACTAAACAATTTTTTTCTTTCATGATTCAGATAGAGCATGCAATTTTAAGCAACTTTCTAAATTACTCCTGTCATCAATTTTCTTCGTTCTCTTACTATCTTTATTTAAAAAGCAAGAATATAAAGCTTTGGAGCAGGCCCATTTTAGGTTCAGCACCCTGGATAGCGCTGGCTTATTGGTGGCTGACACCTATATAACATGTAACCCTTTTATCACCAAGGAAATAAAACAGGGATTTAAAAAAAAAAAAAAAAAAAAAAAAAAAAACCCTTTGTTAAATTATTTAAAAAATAAAATTTGATTAAAATAAATTGTAATTATTTGATTTACATATGTGCTGACAGTGTGAGAAGAGGAGGGGGTCAAGACAAGCTATTTACAAACTAGCTCTCACAGTGATCACAAAACATTACAGAAAATAAAAAAACAAACTATACCTAATCCCTATGAAAATAAAAAAATTAAAAAAAATAAACACCCCCTACTTTAATAATAAACTACCAGTAGCCCTTAAAAGTGCTTTTTGCAGGGCATTGCCCCAAGATAAACAGCTCTTTTACATTAAAAATACACAAAGTCCCCCCTAACAGTAAAACCCCCACCAACCAAAAAACAAAACAAAATAGAAAACCTAACACTAAAAAAACTAAACTACCCATTGCCCTGAAAAGGGCATTTGTTGGGCATTGCCCTTAAAAGGGCATTTAGCTCTTTTACAAAATGCCCACCCTAATCTAAATTTAAAAAAAAAACAAAAACCTAAGTCTAACCCCTAGGTTGGTACTCACCGTTCCTGAAGTCCTGCGGAGAAGGTCCTGTCCCATGCGGTGAAGTCTTCTTCCAATCGGCGACCTCTTTCCTCTTCCAGGAACATCCGGCGCGGAGTGGAAGGCGGAGCTGAAGACCGATGACCGCGAAACTGAAGACAGGCGACCATGGATCCTCTTCCTACGATCGCCGCCATACACTGGATAGTGAATTCATGGTAGGCGATTAAAAATGGCGTCCCTTAAATTCCTATTGGCTGATTTGATTCTTCAAATTCAAATCAGCCAATAGGATAAAAGCTACTGAAATTCTATTGGCTGATTTGAACAGCCAATAGGATTTGAGTAGCTCTCATCCTATTGGCTGATTTGAATTTAAAGCATCAAATCAGCCAATAGGAATTCAAGGGACGCCATCTTTAATCGCGTACCTTGAATTCACTATTCAGTGTACGGCAGAGATCGTACAAAGAGGATCCTCCATGGTCTCTGGTCTTCAGTTCCAGGGTCGCCGGTCTTCATCTCCACCCTCCGCGCCGGATGTTCCTGAAAGAAGAAGTCGCCACTTGGAAGAAGACTTCACCTCATGGGACAGGACCTTCTCCACCGGACTTCAGGAACGGTGAGTACTAACCTTGGGGTTAGACTTTATTTTTATTCAATTTGTTTTATATTTTATTAAGATTAGGGTGGGCATTTTGTAAAAGAGCTAAATGCCCATTTAAGGTTTTTTTAGTGTTGTTATTTATTCTGGGGGGTTTAGTGGGTGGGGGGTTTACTGTTAGGGGGGACTTTGTGTATTTTTAATGTAAAAGAGCCGTTTATCTTGGGGCAATGCCCTGCAAAAAGCCCTTTTAAGGGCTACTGGGAGTTTATTCTTAGAGTGGGGGGTGTTTTTTATTTGGGGGGGGGGGCTTTTTCATTTTCATAGAGATTAGTTTTTTTTTGTTTGTTTGTTTTTTTATGTTCTGTAATGTTTGTTAACCTTTTTTATTTTTTGTAATCTTAGCTTTTTTTATTTTTTGTAACTTTAGTATTTTTTAGTTTAGGTAATTTGTGTTAATTTAGGGGGTGTTAGGTTAGGGGGCTTAGTAATTTAGTTATTTGCGTTGTGGGTTTTGGCAGTTTAAGGGGTTAATAGGTTAGTTTTATTGTGATGTGGGGGGTTTGCGGTTTAGGGGTTAATAGGGTAATTAGGTTTATTGCGATGTGTGTGGTTGACGGTTAAGGGATTAAGGGGTTCATTTCTTTATTTTGCGATGTGTGGGTTTGCGATGTATGTGTTAATACTTTGTGTGGGAGGTTCAGGGTTTTTTTGTTATACTTCGTGTGGGCAGTGTTTTTTTTTTTTTTTTTTTTAATGCTCCGTTTGCCTTCGCTGCATCCCGGTGGATTCCGAAAATGGAAGGGTGGCACCACCCTGCCATTTTCGGAATCCACAGGGATGCAGCTTACGCTGCATCCAGGTAAATTATTTTGGCTGCCTCGCGCTGCCAACATTCCATTGAGGATGCGTGCGCAACTGCCAACGGACATTACAAACGCAGTTATAGTATAGATAGAGCTTGAAACTTTTACAAATCACAATTTATATTTAAAAAAAAAAAAACTATTAAAAAGACGTCAAAAGCACTAAGGACTATGTATCAATAACAGGACAAAGCCTCAGCTAATAATTGTGCAAACAGAAAGTAGTGCACTTCAATTCAAATAACTCCCATCAATCTATGGCTAGGTGTAAATAACAAGCTCGGCACTATAATAACTTGATTAATATAAACTATCCGTATGATGACTCCTACTATTTTTGGGTTGCACAGAAGCCAGGAGTAGTTGTAAACTTTAAATAAAAACGTATACTGTCTGGAAGAAAGTGAAAAGTAAACGCCTGTTGACGTCCTTTAGGCTAAGAACATAACTATAAACTAAAATACCATGTGCAGAAGCTTATTGGAGTGAAGCAGCTGGTGCTGTGCACAGAACAACTAATCGATTATGAGATTCGTTGACAACTATTTTCATAATCTATTATCGATTATATTGATTAGTTGTTGAAGCTCTAATTCATTATTTCCAAACTTTGGGAATATTTATATGCATTTACTAATGCCTATCAGATTATTTATCATACACCTGTTACCTTTAATGCCTCATTTAGTTTATCCAAGTCACCCTTATGTTTCAGATATTCTATTTAGTACAGTTGTGTTCATAAGTTTACATACCCTGGCAGAATTTATGATCTCTTGGCCATTTTTCAGAGAATATAAATGATAACACAAAAACGTTTCTTTCACTCATGGTTAGCGTTTGGCTGAAGCCATTTATTATCAATCAACTGTGTTTACTCTTTTTAAATCATAATGACAACATAAACTACCCAAATGACCCTGGTCAAAAGTTTACATACCCTGGTGATTTTGGCCTGATAACATTCACACAAGTTGACACAAAGGGGGTTTTAATGACTATTAAAAGGTAACCATCCTCACCTGTGATCTGTTTTCTTGTAATTAGTGTGTGTTTATAAAAGGTCCATGAGTTTCTGGACTCCTGACAGACCCTTGTATCTTTCATCCAGTGCTGCACTGACAATTCTGGATTCTGAGTCATGGGGAAAGCAAAAGAATTGTCAAAGGATCTGCGGGAAAAGGTAGTTGAACTGTATAAAACAGGAAAGGGATATAAAAAGATATCAAGGAATTGAGAATGCAAATCAGCAGTGTTCAAACAATGAAAGGTACACCATTCCTACTGTGAAACACAGAGGTGGATCGCTGATGTTTTGGGGATGTGTGAGCTACAAAGGCACAGGAAATTGTGTCAGAATTGATGGCAAGATGAATGCAGTATGTTATCAAACAGAACCCCTCATTTTCCACTTCTTGATTAGAGTTTGAACAATGCTGATTTGCATTCTCAATTTCTTGGATATCTTTTTATATCCCTTTCCTGTTTTATACAGTTCAACTACCCTTTCCCGCAGATCCTTTGACAATTATTTTGCTTTCCCATGACTCAGAATCCAGAAACGTCAGTGCAGCACTGGATGAAAGATGCAAGGGTTTGTCAGGAGTCCAGAAACTCATTGACCTTTTATACACACACACTAATTACAAGAAAACAGATCACAGGTGAGGATGGTTCTCTCTAATAGCCATTCCAACCCCTTTGTGTCAACTTGTGTGCATGTTATCAGGCCAAAATTATTTTCTTGCTAAGCTTGACAGTTCTATCTACATTGCATATAATCCCAACGGTTGAGCTTGTGAGCTTTGTATACCTTAGATTTAACTCTTAACGTTTATGTTTAG